>NW_012105520.1:248248-277242 GCF_000951045.1 Mandrillus leucophaeus | reverse complement strand
TTTGTTGATTTGCATGTGTTGAACCAGCCTTGCATCCCAGCGATGAAGCCGACTTGATCGTGGTGGATAAGCTTTTTGATGTGCTGCTGGATTTGGTTTGCCAGTATTTTATTGAGGATTTTCTTATCGATGTTAATCAGGGATATTGGCCTGAAATTTTCTTTTTTTTGTTGTGTCTTTGCTGGATTTTGGTACCAGGAGGATACTGGCCTCATAAAATGAGTTAGGAGAGATTTCCTCTTTTTCTATTGTTTGGAATAGTTTCCGAAGGAATGATACCAGCTCCTCTTTGTACCTCTGGTAGAATTTGGCTATGAGTCCATCTGGTCTTGGGCTTTTTTTGGTTGGTAGGCTACTAATTACTGCCTCAATTTCAGAACTTGTTACTGGTCTATTCAGGGATTCAACTTCTCCCTGGTTTAGTATTGGGAGGGTGTATGTGTCCAGGAATTTATAATTTTTTCTAGATTTTCTAGCTTATTTGCATAGAGGTGTTTATAATATTTTCTGATGGTAGTTTGTATTTCTGTTGGATTGGTGGTGATATCCCCTTTATCTTTTTTTTATTAACTGTGTAGTATTTTGTTCCGTAAAGTGTAAGCTGTTTCCAACCATTGCTTTGATAAACAATGTTGTGATGACTGTGACTTTCATGTGTCATTTGGCACAGAGACCAAATGTTTAGGATAAGTACCCAGAAGCAGACTCCCTGTCCAAAGAGCATAAGCATTTTAACTTTTCATTAGAATATTGCCAAATTGTCCTCTGAACCTTAGGATTTTTAATGCCGTGGACACCAAACCCATCCATTCCCAGATTTACATCCAGGTCATTTCCTCCACCCATTTCCTGCCTCTTCTCCTAATTTTAGCTCTGATTGCATAATGCCTATGGCTGATCCATAGCTCAGCAGGCAGACAGTTGGTATCTGAATAAGGGGCCAAAGTTTCCCCAAAGTGGGAAGAGGAGGGGCGGGGGGAGGCATGATGGGAACACAAAGAGGAACTAATATGTACTGGACATCTTCCAGGAGTAGGAGCTTTCCCTGTGAATCTCATCTGAATTTCACAGCAGCCATGTGAAGCGGGTCACAGTTTTATCTCTTTCAGCTGAGAAAGCTGTGACTCAGAGAGGTTAATCAACGTAATCAAAGTCACACATAGTGCTATGGGTCGAATTGTCTCCCCACAAAACGTATGTTGAAACCCTAACCCCTACTCCCTCCTCAGTACCTCAGAATGTGACCTTATTTGGAAATAGAGTTGTTGCAGATGTAATTAGTTCAGATGAGGTCACATGGAGTCCAGTGGGCCCTAAGTCCAACATGACTACTGTCCTTATAAAAAGAGAAAGATTTGGACTCAGACAGAGAGACAGAGAAGACAGTCATATGACGACAGGGACCGAGTTTGGAGTGATGCTGCCACAAGCAAGGAACCCCTCCCTGGGGCTGCCAGAAGCTGGAAGAGGCAGGGAAGGATCCTTCCTAGAGGGTTAGGAAGGAGGTGGTCCTACTAACAGCTTGATTTCAGATGGCTCGCCTCCAGAGCTATGAGGGAACACATTTCTGTTGCCTGAAGTCACACAGTGTGTGATGCCCTTTTATGGCAGCCCTAGCAGACTCATACAGCCAGTAAGGGCCAAAGCCAGAAATGTAGCCTAAAATGGCCTGACCTTGCACCTCAAGCTAACTCAACTCTGTCACTCAGTGACTGCTGCTGCCTGTGAACCTTCAATGGAGTCAGAGGTCCAGGCCTTCCTCAGAGCTGGTGGGAGGAGGCAATGAATCAGAAGTGGGTGAAGTGATTGTAAACCAAAGCCCACTTCTGGGCATTTGGTGACCCCTCAGCCTCCTGGAAGGCGTATTTTAGGCAGACTCCAGAACAGTGGGGAGCTACTCTGTTTCAAATTCCCTTGTGGTCAGGACATGACTCTCTATAAACAAATCCACCTGCTATGTGGCGGTGTCAGGATTATCGAACCTAATCCAGGCGTTGCTAATGTGATATGAGAGGAACGAATGGGCCCCGATTCCCACTGCCTGTTCATGAAGGGTTGGCTATGCTCTTTGCAAACAGGCTTTCAGACTGGCCAGGCTGTTTGGTTACTGTTTACAGGGTTGCCTGTGGAGGAAAACAACCAGTCTTCCCCTGTTTCCAGTTTCTGTGGCAACGGGGAGACGTGCTTTGATTTCTGGGGACATCCCTTCCAGTGTGCAGGGGTGTGGTACATCTGTGTTCCCAGGCTGCAGGAACTACAGGAGGCCTTTGCTAAGCAGGGGCAGGGCTGCAACCCAGGAGGGGTCCCTGGAGGAGGGAAGGGTGGGACCAGACAGAGAAGGCCAAAGAAACTGACTTCCTGAGTCTTCACTCCTGATTTCAGCTGGGGCTTACGCACTTGTCAGAGATCACCCTCAGCAACCAAAGGAAGAGAAGACAGTGAGTCATAGAGGGAAGGATCTGAACTGGATACAGCCAGGGCAGCATTTGTAAGGCAATCCATTGGAGCACAAGAAGAAAATAACAGAACTCTGAATTACTTTTCTGTCTTGTCTCTTTAAAAGGTTTACTTTTTGTATGTGCTTTATAAAATGCATCATACATTAATAAACTCGTGCATGTAGAAAACAACTGCTATATTGGAAGGCATACTCAGTTTCAGAAAAATGACAAAGGTTTATAATTTTAAAAAATGTGGAGATGTTATTAGAGAAGACCAAGCCATCAATCCATAGCCTGACATTCAGGGCCCTTCCCCTCCTTTCACATCCCCCTCCTCTGCAGTCCAAGTTTTCTGTCCACTGTACCTTAAGCTGAGCCTTTGGCCTTTGATTCATGCTGTTGTCAGTTCTTCCTGAATGTTGTGCTTGTGTGTGCATAGTGCAAAGCCCGGCTTTGGAGTCAGAGATTTAAAGGTACAAAGCTCACCTCTGTCATTTACTAGCTGTTAGACCTATGGAAGGTTATCTATTCATATCCCCGAGCCTCAGTTTTCTCCTCTGTGAAATGAAAACAACAACCTCTACTTTGCAATATTGTTAGGAGGCTTAAATGACACACTATATATAAAGTGCTTTGTGTTGCTTACTAGGAACTCAGTTAGTGACTTATTATCATTAGCATCATGGTTAATTACCTAATTAATCAGCGGTGTAAATCCTACTTGTTCTTCAAGGACTAACTCTAGGATACCATTCTGATTTTGTCTCTCCCTGATCTAAACTCCCTCCTCCCAACTTGGGAAGCATTTGTCTGTAGAACTAACTCAGCTGTTCCTTGTATATTGCTTCATGTTATTAATCAGATTTGCAAGTGTTTGTATCATTGTCTTCTACTGCAGGGATCTACCATAGCTCATGCCTGCTTTATGGGATTGTTGACAGTGCTCAGACGTGGAGGGCTGCATTACTCCTTCTGCCAGTTAGCAGCCCATTATTGCCTTTGATCCTCAGGTAGCCCTTCTCTTATTTTATTTTTCCCCCTGTGTCCCTATTTCCTACTCCTATCATGTCTCATAGGCACTTGCTTTTATATGTTTGGCATGTCCTTAATATGCTTTCTATCCTTGTAAAATACGCAAAGCTGCATGATTTTGTTAATATTGTTAATTTATCTAAAATGGTATGCTAAAACGTTTTATTTTGTTTATTGTGGTTTCTTCTCTCTAAATGTCATGTTTTAACTCCATCCATGTTACTGTATGTATATCTATTTGATGTTTCTAAATGGTACAGATAATTCCTTAATATGCATTTGCCACACTTTATATATTGGTGATAGACATACTTTGTCTCTAATTCCTTGATTTGACAACACCACAAGGAGCTTCCTTGTTCCTTACGGACAAGGATTTGTGTAATTCTTAAGGGTAGGATATGTCTCTTAAAGGTCTCTGTGATTCCTTCTCTGAGATATAAATTCAGGAATGGGATTGCCAGGTTACAGGGTAGGGACATATTAATCAGGGCTGTGACTAGGATGAAGCATACAAGGTGCATAGTGCAAAGCCTCATTTTGAAGTCAGAGATTTAAAGACACGAATTTAAAGGTACAATTTAAGGGATCACTCACTCCCAGGGTCATACAAGTGCAGAGTTTTAGGAACCTCTCCTAGTTTGCTTTCCAGAATGGCTGGACCCCATCAGCAGTACATGAGGGCCCCCTCTGTCTCCACATCATCACCAGCACTTGGTATTATACATCTTTCTAATTTTTGCCAGTTTGATGGGAATATAGTGGCGTCTCATTGTCATTTCATCTCCTGCCTTTCTACCTTTCACAAGGGCTTTGTAGGTCTGGGCAGATAGTAGATGCCCTATTAGTAAGTGAATGATGGCTTTGAGGAAATTTTCATGGTGATTTTGACTCTGAAATGGGATGCTGCCTTATTATGCCTATTTTACTATAAAGTGAATAGTGTAGCATACCTGATATTCACTAATCTTTTACCCCTGAGAAAGATGTGGTTGCAATCAACATAAGGCAGAACTGAGGCCAAAAGGAGGGTTTTTTGACATTCAGTGCTCTTCTCACTATGCCCTGAGTGTTGGTTCCATTGGCACTGATTATTCCATTATGGAGCACATCCTAAACTGTATATAAATGCATGCTTCAAGATGGCTACTTCTCATAATGGTGACTAAAGCCATGTGTATTTGATTTCAAATAGTAATAATGACAGAAACAAAACCTAAACCACCAAGAAGCAAACTTCCTATAGCACTTTTTATGAACTAGATTCTGTACTAAGCATTTGAAGTATTTTAATGCTTTTAGTGCTTGTGGCAATTTTATGGGGCATATGTCCCATTATTATACCCATTTTACAGATGGGAAAACTATGGTGCAGAGAATTTAAGACTTCCCCAAGATCGCAGTCACACAATTTATAAATAGTAGAGTCAGGAAAAATGTACTTGTTCAGGTGCCCAGATGACAAGTATCTGGGGATTTGGAAAAATTTGGAATTTTGGTTTTCTGTACACAAGCAAAGGGATGAGTGCTATGTAGGTTTGTGAAGGCCATGACTAATTCCCTTCTGGTAAAGTCAGAGCCAACCAAAGATGCAAAAGATACAGCTTAATAATAAAGCCTCACATTTATGTAAGCCTGCAAATTCCAAAGTGCTGTCTCACCCAGCAGTTCCACCTCATTCTGTATATTTTTGACTGCGAAAGCAATACATGTTTTAGGATGAAACGTTATCTTTTAATTCACTTGAAATGGAGGTATTTGAGATGTTGAAGCAATGATCATACCTAATATTGTCCCAGCTTTTCTCCCTAACATCAGTTTAAAGTGGTCTTTCAGTTTGGGATTGTCCCTATCGTTGCAGCAATGCCTACGTTCTTTGAATGATAATTTAGGAGCTCAATCCTTGATAAAGCCACTTTTTCAGGTTGAACTTTCTGATGGTGGTAAGATAAAAAGGAAAGTTTTGGTGGTCAACAGGTGGGCCAAGGATGGAGTCTGACCTTCAGACTTGCTTTATTTGTCCTCATGGTGTTTTATACTTTAGGAATTAATTTCACATTAATATCTAGATTTCTGGCTTACTTTGGGAAAAAAATCACAAGAGCCAGCAACTTGAGTCTGCATCCCTGCATGAATCTATTCCACCTGCTGAAGATGAATGGAAGCAACTCTCTCAGGTGGAATCTGTGGTCTCCAGTTTCTCAGTGTCCCCACCTGCCCCCACCGCCTCTGCTCTGCCGCCCCAACTCCTTTCTCTTGTGGCTGGTGTATTTCATTCATTTATGAAAGCTACCTGACTTCTGTGGGTGTTTGTGTTTCCAACCCCTGTTTTAAGAGATATCTTGTAGATGAGAATTCAGAACTTGTTTGGAAGTTACTGGGCCTGTCAACCCCCAAGTAAGTTTGGATAGGTACAAAGTGAATGTGGGAGTGCTGGGGAATAAGTGGGTGGTTGAGGCAGAGGAATAGGTGAGGTGAGGAAAAAGTGGAGGAATCTTTGAAGTGAAGCTCCTTGAAACTTGTTCTGCTTTAGATCAAAGGGGGACATTTTGCACTGGGCTGTCTCCTGATGGGAATGGTGAATGAGAAGACTGATTCCAACAATAGATTTCGAACTTAGAGACAGTCAAGGCTAGAGATGGGAGACTGGTTGGGAGATAATCACATGAATTTCATGACTTCAATGTAAATACAATTCTGTTAGTGAATGCTATGAAGGAAAAGTGATGGAGTGCCCACACTTGTGATGATTCTACCACATCCCTCCCCAGACTTCTTTGCCCACCTCTCTCCTGCAAGTTGTTAAGGGAGAGAGCTGCCTCTTTCTAATGGGTATGATGTGGAGCAGCCTCCTTGGAGCTGGTGAGCAGTGAATTTAGAGACTTACATTCCCTCACTTCGTAATAAACAAGTCCTGGGTTGCGCGACTCAAGAAGACCCTGCTCTGAGTTTTTGTGGGGATGCATCAGGCTCTCTAAAGTGATTATATCATGAGAGGCCAAAAACATAGAGTTTGGAGATTCACAGGTGGAGGGAAACATTCAGTTCATGGGGCAACTTTGCTCAGAACTTCCATGGAGAACAATCCCGTGACACGTTGGTAAGAGGGTAGCCCATACACAATGAGAGTCCTTTGTTTCATTATTATTATTATTATTATAATTACTGTTGTTATTATTACTATTATTATTGTCAGGGAGATCTTCACGATACTCACTGGACTCCACCTTAGGAGCTAGTGCCCAAAGTATCTATAATATTAAAATAAGAAATGGGCTTTCTTATCTGAGAGATTAGACAAAAATCTTATAGAATTTTGCCAGCAGAAAAGTCTTTCTTGGCTCAGGCCAGTTTTTGGTCTGGAAGCTGCCTAAATTAGGCTAAAATCCAGCTTTGTATCTTATTAGTCTATTAACACATGCTCAGGACTTCTTCTCATGGAAACTTTGTGTTTTGATGACGCTTTGTGATTTGTAGGTGAAGTGGTGGTTTCTGGCATCATATTATAGCAACAAGGTCTTCTGCTTAAATCCATGGGAGTGGGATGTTCATTTATCTGGAATGTGCAAAGGAAGACCTTTTCTGTCTAGCTTCTGTGCCTTTGAGCATGCCATTCATTCTGTCTACAATTCCCTCTCTCCATCTGCATGAGGCCGACTTCTATTTGTCCTTCAAAAGTCAGCCCACGTGCCCTTGCTCAAGAAACCTCCCTGACTGTGGTGCTGCTCTCCTTCCACCTGTGTGTTCCTCTGGTGCATTTGACATTAATTCTCTATTTGACATTAATTCATCCGTAATTTCTGCGTGTCTCCCCAAACAAGTGTAAGCCCCTTGAGGGCAGGACTATGTCTTGTTTTTTAAAGGAGGATTTTCCCAGCCAGACCCTTCCTGTCCCCCTACTCACTCCCTGCCTGGGTCAGATGCCTCTTTTCTGGGTTTTCCCTCAACGGTGCTGACCCCAGATTGGATCATCTATTCAGGGGTCTCCATGCAGACTGCATCTTCCTTCCTTGGCTTTGTACCTGAGCACCTCTGTCCTAAGGCTTGACACATTGAAGGTCGATGACTGACTTGTCCTGGCTTGCCTGAGACTTTCCTGATTTTAAAACAAAAAGCCTCACAATTCCACTCTTAGGTATATACCCCAAAGAATTGAAAACTGGTACTCAAACCAATACATGTATACCCAGGTTCACAGCAGCACTATTCACAATAGCCAAAAGGTGGAAATAGCTCTAATGTTCATCAGCAGATGAGTGGAGAAACGAAATATGGTATAACCACGTGATGGAATCTTATTCAGCCATTCTTATAGCTGAGTAAGAATAGAATGGAATACTGATACATGTTACAATGTGGATGCACCTCAAAAACATGCTAAATCAAAGAGGCCGGACATGGAAGGCCACATTTTGTATGATTTCATTTATATGGGATGTCCAGATAGGCAATACCACAGAGATGGAATGCAGATTGGAGGTTGCCAGGAGCTGAGAGGTAGAGGACAAATGGAGAGTGACTGCTTAAGGGGTACATGGTATCCTTTTGGGGTGATGAAAATATTTTGGAAGTAGATGGCTGTTGCACAACATTGTTACTGTGCTAAATAAAGGTCACTGGATTGCTCACTTTAAAGTGGTTACTTTTATGTTATATGCATTTTATTTCAACAAAAACATAAAAAATCTGAATCTTGTGTGAACTGGGATAGTTGGTGTGTTACACCATTTTGCATTGCCAAAAAGGAATACTTGAGGCTGGGTAGTATATGAAGAAAACAGGTTTAATTGGCTCATAGTTCAGTTCCCCAGGCTGTACAAGCATGATTCCAACATTTGCTTCTGGTGAGGGCCTCGGGAAGCTTACAATCAACGCAGAGGCAAAGCAGGAGCCAACGCCCCACGGTGAGAGTGTGGGGATGTGCCCCACGGTGAGAGTGTGGGGATTTGCCACACTCTTTTAAGCAACCAGATCTTGTGTGAACTGAGGGTGAACTCACTCATTACTGCAAGGAGGGCACCAAGCCTTCCATGAGGGATCTACTCCCATGACCCAAACACCTCCCACCAGGCCCCACCTCCAACCTTGGGGATTACTTTTCAACATAAGATTCGAAGGGGACAAACATGCAAACTGTATCAGCTGGTCCCCCTGATTGTAGGGGCTCTATAACTATGGGTTGAAAGAGAGGCTAAAGAGAGAGGGAAGGTTGCTTCCACAGTGAAGTCAAACCCAAGACCTTTTAAAGCTCTTAAAGTGGAATTGCCTAGTGGCAGGGGTAGAAGGCCAAGAGACAGTGTGGCCTCCAAACTGGCTCCCAGGAGGCCCTGAGCCTTTTTTTCATGCTGTGGCCCAGCATAGACAAAGCTCCCTCTGGTTCCCTATGACCCAGCTGAGAGTAGCCTGGATCTTAAAGGACAGGCTTTGTTCAGTTTTAGAGGAGAATGAAAGAGAAATAAACATATAAGAGGTATTTATATAGCACGGGCTTCTCCTCTTACTGTTGTTACTTTGCTTGGAGAGGTTTGCAAGCTCATGCTTGCCCCACATTATCACAGGAGGAAAAAGGAAATGCCCCAGACATTTCCAGCACTGAACCCTCTATTAGAATAAGCACATTAGAAAAGCTTCCTCTTTGCTGTTTCGTGCTGGTGTGCCCTAATAAAGATCTCCAAGGCAGTCAGTGTGTGTGTGTGTGGGGAGGGGGGCGAGTGGGGGACGGTGGCTCTTCTGACATCTCTAAGACCTCCAGAAAGTTCTGGGGGAGAGGGGGCTTGGCTCTTCCTTTTTTTTTTTTTTTGAGACAGTCTCGCTCTGTCACCCAGGCCGGAGTGGAACCGTGCGATCTTGGCTCACTGCAACCTCCGCCTCTCGGGTTCAAGTGATTCTCCTGCCTCAGCCTCCCAAGTGGCTGGGATTATAGGTGCATGCCACTACACCCGGCTAATTTTATATTTTTAGTAGAGATGGGGTTTCACCATGTTGACCAGGCAGGTCTCAAACTCCTGACCTCAGGTGATATGCCCGCCTTGGCCTCCCAAAGTGCTGGGATTACAGGTGTGAGCCACTGCGCCTGGCCGCTTGGACTCTTCTGTAAGTGGTTTTACTCTGTACGATTTTACTTTCCAGATTGGCGAGAGACAGAAGGCAGGCTTGAGATCCTGGAGAGAGAACTGCTGTGAGGATGGTTAATTCTGGAGGGAGCCTGGTCTGCAGAGGTGTGTGACCTCGGTAGATGGAGCTGCTCCTACCTGTGCATAGGTAGATTGGCTGTTCTTCTTGCTCCTGGTAAGGTCACGGGCATTGGGTGTTCTCTGGATGAGTCAAGTTGTGTGAGTACTGGCCTCCGCTTGCCTTTCAGACACTGGCAGTCACATGCACACTGTGTGTCCACAATGGAGGAGGAGATGGCTATGTCTCTCATTGCTCTCAGGGTTGCCTTTGTGCAGGGTACCATGGTAATTCTGCCTTAGCCCCAGTGAGCAGAGGAAAGGAGAATAAAAACACATGCAAAGGAACCCAGGAGCTGGAGAGGAGGAATCCACAAAACATACAGAAGGGGTACCTGAAATAGAGTGGCTGGAATAGACAACTTCAGCAAGGGACTGCTGTAACAAATCATCACAAACATGGTGGTTTAAAGCAACAGCGATTTGTTCTTTTACAGTTCTGGAGGCCAGAAGTCCAACACCAAGGAGTCAGCAGAGCCATGCTCCCTCTGAAGTCTCTAGGGGCCCACCTGTCCCTGCCTCTTCCAGCTTCTGGTGGCTCCTGGTGTTGCTTGACTTGTGGTAGCATCACTTCAACCTCTGCCTCCACTGTCACATGGCCTTCATTTCTGTGTGTATCTGTGTATCCTCTCTCTCTCTCTTTTTAAACATGAGGACACCAGAGATCCACTAGGACCTCGTCTAAACATCTGCAAAAGACCCTGTTTCCAAATAAGGTCACATTTCAAGTTCTGGGTGGACATGACTTCCAACCTACTGCACTATGTGAGGAGATTTAAGCATTGAAGGAAAAGACTCTTTGGTGTCAAAAACGTACAGTTTGCCAACTAAAAAATCTGATATATGAATCAAATGAGAAGATGAGACCTGAACTGGTGGCCTTGGAAGATCAAGAAGAAAAACTTGAACAGAACAAAAATATAAAGAGAGAGAACTCTCATGGGACAAGACAGGAGACTTGAAGGATGGGTCCAGGAGCTCCAACATTAGTTCCACAAAACAAAAAAGAAACAGAGAATTAAATAGCAAAATAAATAAAAATAAAAACAAAACATTTCTTAAATGGAAGCAAATTCTTTGAATCTTCAGTTCAAGAGTTTTCGCCAAACTCCAGACAAGGATATAGAATTAAGATAGATTTATGCATAATCTGGTAAAATTCCTGGTAAACCTCGAGGATAAAGAAAGTCTCATCCTCACACATTCTCTATTTCTCTATTGGCTGGCTTGCGAAACCATTTGTTATTATGTAACTTTCCATGTTTCCTTGACAAGTTTGCAAGACCTTGATAGCAGGAAGGATGCTTTACTCAGATGTCCATCTGTTCTAACATCTGGAAATGCAAAAAGTTGATGCACAAGACAGGAGAACTAGGATACCCTAACAGTCCATGTACAGTAGTCTAAGAGGCACACGGGTATCGTTTGGAACGACGTGGACTACAATAGTGCTAGTGGCCACATGCTCTTGCCTTGCTCAGCTTAGGTTGGGGAGGCCTGTGGCTTAATTGGAATATTCAGGAAGAGGTGACAGAAGAAAAGGAAGTCCTATGTAGCATAGCTGGACCAGGGAAACCAACCTGTCATCCTCCAGTCTACATCAGTCTCAAGTACAACCTCACCCTCAGTCTGCACTCTCAAAGGCAAGGCCAAGAGAGCCAGGATCCTGACTCTTAGCATAAAAAATGTCCAAGAGATAGGCAGAGATAGTCAGCTTTGTAGCTTCCAAGGTACAGCCTGAGACCCTGGTTGTATGTTTGGGCTAATCAGGAAAATGGGCACAAACCCAGGATGTGTTTGTGGGGTAAAAATGTAGGGGTTAGAAAAGGCAGCAGTGGCCAGGTGAGGTGGCTCACACCTGCAATCCCGGCACTTTGGGAGGCTGAGGCGGGTGGATCACTTGAGGTCAGGAGTTTGAGACCAGCCTGGCCAACATGGTGAAACCCCATCTCCACTAAAATTACAAAAATTAGCCAGGTGTGGTGGTAGGCACCTGTAATCCCAGCTACTTGGGAGGCTGAGGCATGAGAATTGCTTGAACCTGGGAGGTGGAGGTTGTAGTGAGTTGAGATTTTACCATCGCACTCCAGCCTGGGCAACAAAGTGAGACTCCATCCCAAACAAAACAAAACCAAAAAAACCCAAAACAAACAAACAACAACAACAACAAAAAACAGCAGCAGCTAGCCTGGCAAAGCAGATACCCAGGTGACCCCAGTTTTACATCAGGGTCTTAGGAGTGACACAGGCCTCTGATCCCTAGCTTCTCTGCTCACCTGCAGTGCAAAACTGGACAAATGTGTATACTCAAAAAACTACCTTGAGGGTGACGATTCTTAAACAGAATAAAAACAAAATCAAAGTGCTGGTGCAGTAATAGGTACACAGCAAGAACTTGAATGATTTTTTAAAATTAATGTTTATTTTATTTATTTCTATTTTTAAAATAGTGACAAGGCTACGTCCAGATTTCGCCTCTAGTAGGGCCTGGGTGGCTCCTGTCTGCTCCCTCCATGTTGGGCTGACTCAGCACTGGCTGAGTGGACTGAGATTTAAGTGCTGGTTCCCATCCTAGGAGGGAGGAGAGCTGGGAGGGAGGGTGGATCTGACACCCTCATTTAGCCAAGCCACATATCAGATAGAAAAGTTGAAATCACTGCTCCCCATTTTTGGCTCTTTATTTTGAAATTATGACACGGGCCTCTAAGGTTCAACCCCTAAAAGCCTTTGCACACACTTCCCTCATTATCTCTCCTTGCCAAGAAAATAGATTTCCAGCTCATAAGTTGACATGTGAATGTGCATGTCTTTTCCCCATGCAAAAATGTAAGGGTATCAGGCACCATTGTTAGCTTTTTTTTTTTTTTTTTTTAAATCCATAGATTCATTCAATAAATACTGACGTTTTTAACTCTGTGGAATACATTGAAGTTAGTTTTGTGGAAGACCCAGAAATGAGTAAGATATAATCTTAACTCACAGGGTAGTCACTGACTACTAGGGGAAGAAGAAAAATACACAGAAAGATGGAAAGTGATACAGACTGTGAGGCAAACAAATGGGTTACTAGGGGAGGCTGTGGAGGCTGGTGCCAACCCTTCCAGCTGAACAGAATCAGGGAACTGTATCTGGTACTAAGACCTGCCATATTCTTGTTGGGCCAGAGACTGAGTTGTGGCTTTTCTATACATCATCCCTTTATTTATCATAATTATCTAAAGAGGTAGGTTCTAAAACTAAGGCTGAGCAAGATTAGAGATGTTAAGTGAGTAACCCAAAGACACAGGATGAGTAAGGGGCTGATGTGGGCTTCTCACCTGGGGTCATGTTGCTTCTCTTCTCAAAGCCCTCCCATAGTGTCTCTTCCCACTCAAAACAGAATCCAAATTCTTCTTCCTGGACTACAAGATCCTGCATGACCAGGCCCCTGCCTGCCTCTCAAACCTTATCTGCACCATCTCCTTCTAAGCTGACATGCTCCAGCCATTCTCACGTTCTTATAGTTTCTCAGACCCAACAAGCATGCCCTTCACCTAAGCCTTTGCATTGCACCTTTCCTTTATTTGGAATGCTTTTCCTTCAGATCAGTATGAATTGGTTTCCTTGCGGGTCTCACCTCTAATCCCCCTCTCAGTGAGGGCTTGCTGGGCCACCTGAGTCTCTAGTTACACTCAATTGTCTAGGCCATGTTTTATTTTCCTCCTAGCACATATCATCTCCAGATATTTTCTTTCATCACCCCCTTTTAGAATGACTGTCCCACAAGGGCAGCACCTGGCCTGTCTCCTATACCACTCTCAGGGCAGTCCCAGCTCATCTACCTCGATAGATGGATATCAATTAGTGAAATGCTGAATAGCAGGTCCCAGAATTGGGTGTTAAGGGCATTGTAGAGCAGAGCCTTAGCTTCAAATGTCAGGCTAAAGGGTTTTAGTTGGATTTACTGAAGTGCGTTTTTGGTAAAGGCATTAAACGCATGAGAGTAAGGTTTATATTATTTTGGAATTGAGGCAACTGCTATCAGTGTTTTAAAAATGTCTCATGAATCTTGATTGGAAGGATCCTTTTGCCTTTTTAGACATTTTGTTTTTGATCATGCACAATTTCCTTCTGATGGAAGAGGCAGAACAAGGGGAAGAAGCTTGAGTGATGGGGCAACATGCCTCTCACCCACAGTGCCCAGGCCAGAACTCGGACATGGAAAGCCATGCTTCAAAGAGGGCGTCTGAGGTTGACCTGATCATCTAAGCCATGGAGGGGAGATCTGGAGTTTAATGAATGAGAAATACAGAGAGGGCAAGTCAAGACTGGCCATGAGGAAGAGACCAGGAACATGGGGCCTGGGACATCAGGGAAACTGTGTTGACTCTGGGGCATATGCCAGCTATGTTAAAGGAAGTCATCTCGATTCACTTGGCAGGGCGAGAGCTTTGTTATGACTGCAGCTGGCATTCCCTCTAGAACGAGTCTTTCCTCCCACTCCAGTTTGTATACAGTTCTTCCAAGTTGTGGTTGAAGGATGGCTGCCCCGGCTTTAGAATGATTTCTTTGAAGCCAGTGTTTCTCAGGCTTTTCCATCAAAAGTGCCACCTTACGGGAAGAGCCCTGCAAAGTTGGCTCCAGGCATGAAATTTCTTGGAATATTTCAATGCTTTATTTGAAAACTAGGTGAATTTTGCATTTTATATTCATATCTGTTTGAATATCAAATCATGTTTGAAATGATCATTGGGTAAAAGAATGTAATCATTTTATTTTTAAAAACCAAATCTTTGAATGAAATGGATTTCTTTGAATACCACTTTATTAAAATTAACAAGTGTACAGAACATGTTCTGTATACTCTGAAACTTTGCATGCCTCCATGTTCCTCTGGGAAGAGTTGAGTTGAGGCCACAGGAAGAACAACTCGAGGTAGCTCTTGGCTCTGATGGTTCACAGATCTGGGAGAATTTGTGCTGCCAGGACTTGGCCACGCTTTTCACTAACTGTACCAGAACAACTCCCAGATAGAGAAGGCTTATTTCCTAGTAGTTGAGAGCTGCGAAATGGCGAGACATGAAAGAAGCATTGGGCTAGGTTAACTCTCATCAGTGTCTTTGTTTATGAGTCTAGATGGGGCTGGCAGATGCCTCACATCAGCATTATTTAGACATTAAGTGATTCTAATTGGAGACTAACATGTGTCCTCATCACAGTTGACCTTATTTATGGAGTGGCTGACATCTGAATGTCAAATTTGCATCAGTGACTTCTCCTAATAACCACTTTAATATGTGAATAACAAATTTACAGCAGGGAAAAATATACATGATATTCTGATGATTGCTCGGAAGATGGCTTCCTTCTGTGCATGAAGATGGGAGGGCAAGTGGATTCCTCCTTTTAATTAGGAGACATTGGCTAAAAGATAGAGCCAGAAAAAAAGGACACACTTTACCTTAGATCAGCAGACATGTAGAGTTCCTAGTTTGTTAATACACTCGGCTAAGGACAAAGGGAGACCCTACTTAAAGATAAGGGAACCAAGCTCTGGCCTCAGAAAACTTGAAGCTGTTATAAGATAGAATAAGAAAGCGTACAAATCAGTATACATCACAGAACTATGTGATCAAGTCATGAGGGAGAGGTACAAGTAACACTATTTTGTGGTTGTCTCATTGGAAGGACCCCTGGAAAGATGGTGCATTAAATAGGAATGTGATTGTCTCCAAAGCCCAGCAAGCCCTATGTCTGTGACTTCAATGCAAACCTCTGAGTTGTCTCCTTCTATGAGAAGTCTTGGGTATGTAGTCCAGGCAGGCAGAGTGACTCTCTTGGGCCCCAGAAACCCAGGCTTTTTCTAGCATTCCCCCTTTGCCACACTTAGTGTGAAGGGTTTGGTGCTGTTTGTTGCCTTGTGGTTGCAAGAGGGCTGCTTCATCTCTAGACCTCAAGTCCACGTTCCAGGTTGGAAATGGGAAGGGTGAAGGAACAAAAAGGCCTCTCTTCAATAATTTTATTATTATTATTTTATTTTATTTTAAATTCTGGAAGGGAAGCCCTTCTTGGCAGACTTCTGGCTTTATGTTATTAGCCAGAACTGTGTCACAGGCCAGCCCTATTTGGAAGTACCCAGGGAGGAGAGGATTTTGAGTGGGGTTTGGGTAAACAGTGGTGTCTGCCTGCCAGAGGTACACTGGTGGAGGCAGGAGGCCGTGAAGCTACAGTATGGGTGAAGATTTCATCAGGTATATGTACGCGTATGTCTTCGTCAGTTTAGGCTGCTGTAACAAATTAGTATAGAATGGGTGATTTAAACAATATAAACAGTTCTGGAGGTTGGGAAGTCCATGATCACATGCCTGGGTTCTGGTGAGGGCCTACTTCCTGGTTTGCAGTTGACATCTTCTGTGTCCTCCCATGACAGCGAGAGAAAGAGAGAGAGCGCTCTCTTGCATCTCTTTAAGCGCAGTACAATAGTCTCCTCTTATTTGCCGTTATGCTTTCTGCTGTTTCAGTTACGGGTGGTCAAATGAGGTCTGAAAACATTACATGGAAGATTCCAGAACAGAAAAAAACAATTTGTAAGTTTTAAATTGCATGCCATTCTGAGTAGCATGATGAAATCTTGTGCCATCCGGCTCTGACATGAATCATCCCTTTATTTTATAAAGTATCCACACTTTATAGAATACGCACCCTTAGACACTTAGTAGCCATCTGGGTTATTAGATCAAAAACACATAGTGTATACAGGGTTTGGTACTATTTGCAGCTTCGGCCATCCGCTGAGGGTCTATTCCCTGTGGATGAGGGGGGACTACTATAATCCCATCAGGGACACTCCACCCTCGTGACCTTGTCACCTCCCAAAGATCCCACCTCCTGTACCATCACACTGGGGATTAGGGTTTCAATGTATGACATTTTTGGAGACTCAAACACACAGTCCATAACTGTGGGAGAGGGGGCACTTAGCATGAGGCAAAATAGAACAGTGTGAGGCATGGTTAATAAGGAAGTGGAGAGCATTGGGAATAGAGTTTGAGGGTGGAGCCAGGAGCAGGTGACTCTGCAGTGTGCTTTGGGGGAAGAAAATGAAGCCGAGGCAAGACACAGCAGGACTGCACGACGCTGTCTGTTGGTGGAAGCAGAGGATGTGTGTGTAGAAGGGCTGTAGAGCTGGGTCTAAGGGCCCCATGGACTCAGATCTGACCCCACCGCAGGCAGTTCTGATGTTCTTGAACCTTTCTTTTGGGGAGAACAGTTGATATTACTTGGCCTGTGTGCATGGTAGCTGTGTTCCCACAGGATTGCCACACTGAGTAGGGGCTAAAGATGCTTCCAGTTTCCATCTTAAACATCTGCATTCCTAGGGAGAGGGGAAAGAGGTAAACAAAAGTATTAAGATAATACCTCGGCTGGGCACGGTGGCTCACGCCTGTAATCCCAGCACTTTGGGCGGCTGAGGCAGGCGGATTACAAGGTGAGGAGTTCGAGACCAGCCTGGCCAATGTGGTAAAACCCTGTATCTACTAAAAATACAAAAATTAGCTAGGCATGGTGGTACGTGCTTGTAGTCCCAGCTACTCGGGAGGCTGAGGCAGGAGAATTGCTTGAACTCGGGAGGCGGAGGTTGTGATGAGCCGAGATCATACCACTGCACGCCAGCCTGGGCGACAGAGCAAGATTCCATCTCAAAAAAAAAAAAAAAAAAAAAAAAAAAAAAAAAAAAACCTCATATAGATCGTGTTGCTAATCAGGGCAAGTTGGCTGCTATTGTATTCACTTGTTTGTTGAGCAATAGTTCTTGAGTGCCTACTGTATGCATGGCACTGAGCTTGGTGCTAAATAACTACAAGTCTTTGCCTGCCAAGAGCTGTCAATGTGATAAGGAAGAAAAGGCAGAATTAGTAACCATGCCAGGCAGCACAGGGTGACACTCCCAAATGAGTGGTTCAGATAGAATGTGAATTCACGGGAGCTGTGGGTCACTGTGTCACAGAGAAGGTGGCACTTAATTTGTAGGCGTTGAAAAGGAGGTAGAATTTGAATGAAAAGTGGGGAGAATGGCAGGTCATTCTAGGTCAGGGAAGAGGCTGAGGAAGGAGGTGATATGGCACAGGGCATCACCCACACAGGAGAGGGTGAGAGACTGGTCTAGGGAATGCCAGGGTGGGAAGGGGACCACTGAGTCAGGTCATGATGGTGCATCTATCAGGAAAGGGCAGGGGGAGAGAAGTGGGTGGCCCTAGGATTGATCCTGGCTCCACTCGCCACTAATCACTTGTGTGTCCTTGAGAAAATATTTCAACTTCCTAGAATCTCAGAAGCATCTTTAAAATGGAAGCAGTAATACTGACCTAGAGGATGGAGGTATGGTGCATTGCAGTAATATCTTAAAATAAAAGCATGTGTTCTGGGGTCAAAGAGACCTGGGTTTAATCCCAATTATTATATGACCTTGGATACGTTATAATTTTACCTATAAATCTGTCAGGGTCCTCAATGTTTTTGAGATGCACAGAAACTTATGCTGGAGGTTAAACCTCACAGGAGTTGGGTAAAGGATATTCATTAGTGTCTGACTTTTTCAGGAGGGCCACCGAGCCAGGTTTGGAAGGCATGTAGGCTACCCAGCAGCAGGACTGCCTCAGGGGAGGAGATGCCCCTGCCACTGCTGCTGGGCCAGACACTGCCGCACGCCCTGCTTGTACAGGGTACTGTCATCTGCATCCCTGCCACTGGATGTGGATGTCCCTGAGGTCACCCTTTCTGTGGTGGCTTTCCAGTGGAGCTTTAGGTCACCAGATTCCCAAAGCAGATCTTCTGGGTACATCTGTTTGGCAGAGATTGGGTCACATGCCTGTGCACTAGCTGCTAAGGAGGCTGGGAAATTGAGCTCCACTGTTCTACCTTCGAAAGTGGGAGAGTCTCTGAATGAAAGAAAGGTATTCAAAGGTTTCAGGAGCCAAATGCATGACTAGTGTTCCTACGATGTAGCTTATGAGCTTCTCCTGAGGACTAAATGATATCATGTGTGTCAAGCACTTAGCATGGTGCCTGGCACAATAAGCAAGCAGTAAATGCTAACTATTATTAACTGTTAATGGCAAATGTGGAAATGCCTAGGAAGAAGCAGGTGGTAAGTGTGCTGACAGCTGACAAAGCAGTCTCCCAGGGAGAAGAATTCAGCATGGCCCACGACCTCACCCTTGGTATCAGAGGCTCTGAAAACTGACTCAGCTGCACATGGAGCCTGAATTTGTCTCAGGAGCCAACTGCCCCATTCCTGTTGAGTAATTCTAATTTATTAAATAACAGAAACCACCGTGTCCATGTATCCCCTGTTGGGCCTGTCTATCACATAGTCCTGTCCCTGTGGGAGAGACCCATGGGAAACCATGTGAATTAGAAGTTCATTTGGTGAGCATTAACTCAGATTGTGGAATTTCAGAATAGGGGTTAGAGGATGAAGAGTTGTTTGACTCATCAGTCCAACACAGGGAATCAGGGGTATCCCGTGGCTGGGCAGGTCCTGTTCTGGACCAATAAAACCCCTGGACCAGTGGTATGCTAGCAGGTTGGAAAGAGAGGCCCGGATTTGTAGCATTTACCAATTCTTGTGGTCAATTTCACCGTGGTCAATTTCAAACTACCAACCTGATGTGATATCAATCATACCAAGAAGGAAGAGTTGGGAAAAGCACTCAATATGCTCTTGTAAGCCTGTACAGCTGGTTCTACCACATCTCTCCCCTGGACTGAATTGGACTCTGCTGGGGGTGGGCTTTTAAATTTTTACATTTTGTTATTTTTATTTTATTATTATTTTTGAGATGGGGTCTCATCCTGTTGCGTAGGCTGGAGTGCAGTGGCACAATCCTGGCTCACCGCAACCTCCGCCTCCTGGGTTCAAGCAATTCTCCTGTCTCAGCCTTCCATGTAGCTGGGACTACAGGTGCATACCACCATGCCTGGCTAATTTTTTGTACTTTTAGTAGAAACAGGGTTTCGTTATGTTGGCCAGGCTGGTCTCAAACTCCTGACCTCTTTTTCCCTCTTCTAATTGCAAAAGACCTGAGGTAGAACATTGGAATAAGGAAAGGGATTAAAAAAAAACTTAAATGTCAACTGAGCAAACCACTCTTACCATAGCGATTTTTTTGTTTATAGTATTTTTTTCTTTCTTGACTTGCATCATATGAAATTCATGAAATTCAACAATTTTGATTCATAAAAAGGCAATTTTATATATGATTTGACAGAATACATTTCACATTGTATATCAAGTTTTATGGCCTGCTCTGCACATACTGTTATATCATAAACATTTCCCCATGTCATTAAATTTTCTTTGAAGTTGAGGTGTGTAATGGCTCTTTTCTAGTAAATTGGTTGTGTGGCCATAATTTTTAAACCATTTATTTCATTATAGGACATTTGAATCCCTTCCTCCCGCCCTCCCTTCCTTCCTTCTCTCCCTTCTCTCCCTTCTCTTGCTATTATAAGAAGTGCAGAAATGAAAATTCTTGTAACATTAATTTTTGTGCCTATCTCTGATTATTTCCTTAAGATATAACTGAGAATTACCTTAGAAGACCATCTAAACATTGGAATAACTTTAAAAATCCTGATACATTAATTCCAACATGCTTTCCTATAATTATACGAATTTATCCCCTAACAATATATGAAAGTGAAGGTTTTATTGCAAAGTTGTTCCCAATGAATATTGACTTTTATCTTTATCTTTTCCAAGTGCATTAGAAAAAAATGGTAGAATAAGTTTGTTTCACATTTAAAAATCTCCAGCAATGAATAGAGAGAACAAATGAGGGAGATTCTTGTCTGAACCTCTATTATGACCATCTGTCATAATGCTTATTTCAACAAGATGGGACAGAGGCAAAGTTTTAGACTCATGGCCCCAAGCTATTTAGGGCCATCCCTCTATCCATGCCCTCTCTTTTACCTACCACCTTCTATGCCCTTTTCCGCCAACAGTATGACAATGGGTGGCCCCGATAGGTGAGTAAGCCTGTGGCCAGATGGCTGAGCATTTCTGATTTTTTACATGATTGAGCTGAATTACTATCATTTGGTATAGGTGACTCATCTATGCAATCATAACACATTGTGAGGAGCAGAAAGAACTGGTGTGGGTGGCTTATCAGGCCTTGGGCACAGGGCCCTCTTATGTTGCTCCAGCTTGCTCATTTTCAATTTATTTCCAACTTCAATATACGACTTCCAGCATTGGCAAACCTGGTTTTAATTTCCACCTGTGTGTTGGGGGTGTGGGGAAGGGAGAGGGAAAAGGCAGGCAGAAAAAGAGGAATGCACAAGACTGTCATTATGGGTTGGCAGGCACAGACTGAGAATTTGCTTTGGGGTAGAGGGAGGAATGAGCAATGAGATAAATCCTCCAATTCGGTTCCAATTGTCAAAGCTGAAAACTCAAATACGTGGGAGAATGGTGTTGTCTTTGTTCTACCACTGATGAAGAATGTCAACAGCTGATTGTGCATTTAAGCCAAAAAATGTAAAACTGTGGGATGTTAGGGGAGAAAAGGGTCATCCAAACCAGATTTTCCAAGCACTGAGTTCATGGACCCAGGAAAGGGATTTTTCTTTGTTGGCAGTGGCCACCATAGCCTATGTCTCTTTTTGCCCTTCTCCTCTGTGGTTCCTGATAGAGAATGGCGAGTGCTTGTTCCATGTCATGATCTGGGTTGAGACTGGCTTAGAATGTGCACAGGATGGCACTGTGAAAAAATGTGCACAGGATGGCAGAGTTAGTCACACTGGGTGACACTAGTGGCCCTGGCTGGACAGTTATCAAGTATCTCTATGAACTGAGTATGGTAGTCACCTTCTATGGCCTCTGTGAGAGTTAAGATACCATGCTTTTTAAAAACACTTTGGGAATAAGGTCTATGGATGTATTTTTTCTGTTTGTTTATTTTGTATCGTGGTGTAATATACATAACATAAAATGTACCATTTTAACCATTTATAAGTATGCAGTTCAGTGGCATTAAGTACATTCACATTGTGCAGCCATCACCACCTCCCATCTCTACAACTTTTTCATCATTCCAAATGGAAACTGTTCCTATGAAACAATACATCTCCATTACCCCCTCTCTCCAGCTTTTGGTAACCTCTACTTTACTTTCAGTGTCCAGGAATTTGACTATTTGAGGTACTTCGTATAAGTGGGATCACACAATATGTGGCCTTTTGTGGCTGGCTTACTTTAATCAGTATAATGTCTTTAAGGTTCATCCATATTGTAGCATGTGTCATTCCACCTTCCTTTTATTTAAAAATTTTACTTTAAGTTCTGGGATACATGTGCAGAAGGTACAGGTTTGTTACATAGCTATACATGTGCCGTGGTGGTTTGCTGCACCTATCAACCCGTCATCTAGGTTTTAAACCCCACATGCATTAGGTATTGGTCCTAATGCTCTCCCTCCCCTTGCCTCCCACTCCCTGACAGGCCCTGGTGTGTGATGTTCCCCTCCCTGTGTCCATGTGATCTCATTGTTCAACTCCCACTTATGAGGGAGAACTTGCGGTGTCTGGTTTTCTGTTCCTGTGTTAGTTTGCTGAGAATGATGTTTTCCAGCTTCACCCGTGTCCCTGCAAAGTACATGAACTCATTCTTTTTTTATGACTGTATTGTATTCCATGGTGTATATGTGCCACACTTTCTTATCCAATCTATCATTGATGGGCATTTGGGTTGGTTCCAAGTCTTTGCTATTGTAAATAGTGCTGCAATAAACATACGTGTGCATGTATACTTCCTTCCTTTTCAAGGCTGAATAATATTCTATTACATACCACATTTTAGCACAGGTATGTATATACCACCTTCTGTTTATTTATCCATAGATGGATCTTTGGATTGTTTCCTTCTTTTGGTTGTTGTGAATAATGCTGGTATGAACGTGGGTGTGCAAGTGTCTGAGACCCTGCTTTCAATTCTTTTGGGTATATACCCAGAATTGCTGGATGATATGTTAATCCTATGTTTCTAAATATATAATGTTCTAAAAATGAGACAGTAGGGCAGTGAAACTATTCTGTCTGATACTGCAATGGTAGATACATGCATTGTACATATGTCACTATCCATTAAGTGTACAGTGCAAGAAGTGTACCCTGAAGTCAATGATGGACACTAGTTCATAATAATGTATAGATATCCATCCAGCACAAATGTACCACACAAAACAAGACGTTAATAATAGGAGAAACTAGAGTAGAGGGAGAGAGGGGGTATATGGGACCTCTCTGTTCTTTAGGCTCAACTTTTCTGAAAAAGTTTTGTTTCTAAAAAACAAAGTCTGTTAATATATTTTTTAAACAGAACTACAGTTTGACCCAGCAATCCCATTACTATCTCATTCTGTCAAAAAGACACATGCACTTGTATGTTCATGGCAGCACTGTTCACAATAGTAAAGACGTGGAATCAACCTAGATGACCAACTATGGTAGATTGGATAAAGAAACTGTGGTGCATATACATCATGAAATATTATGCAGCAAAAAAAGAATGAAATCACGTCATTTGCAGCAACAAGAATGCAGCTGGAGGCCATTGTCCTAAGCGAATTAACACAGGAACAGAAAACCAAATACTGTATATTCTCACTAGTAAGTGAGAGCTAAACAGTGGGTACTCATGGACACAAA
The DNA here is from genome assembly GCF_000951045.1 of Mandrillus leucophaeus. Lineage (NCBI taxonomy): Eukaryota > Metazoa > Chordata > Mammalia > Primates > Cercopithecidae > Mandrillus > Mandrillus leucophaeus. Next base: position 253,844 of record NW_012105520.1, on the reverse strand, counting down.
GATAAGAACAATAGACACTGGGTATTCCAAAACAGGGGGGCAAGAGCTGAAAAACTACCTATTGGGTCCTATGCTTACTACCTGGGTGATGGGGATCAAACTCTACATCTCGGTATAACGCAATATGCCATTGTAGCACATCTGCACATGTACCCTCTGAATCTACAATAAATGTGGAAATTTTTTAAAACAGAGAACTTCATGGAGGAGTCCACTGAGTAGTTCCCATGTAAGCGTCAGGTCCTCTTCCTTCACTCCATCTGTTGTAATTCCATGCCTTGCTGGCCTTTGGATGTCATGGGTAGTGCCATTCTTATTTACTTCACCCTCCTGGAGTCCTCCCCCGGCACCCAATTCCCTCTGTACTGTAGCCTCCCCTTATCCATGGGAGATATGTTCCAAGACCCCCAGTGGATGACTGAGACCATGAATGCTGTGTTACCCAGGCTGGAGTGCAATGGTGTGATCTCGGCTCACTGCAGCCTCTGCCTCCCTGGTTCTAGCTATTCTCCTGCCTCAGCCTCCCGAGTAGCTGGGACTGCAGGTGCACGCTGCCATGCCTGGCTAATTTTTTGTATTTTAGTAGAGACAGGGTTTCACCAGGCTGGTCTTGAACTCCTGAGCTCAGGCAATACACTCACCTCGGCTTCCCAAAGTGTGAGGATTACAGGTGTGAGCCACTGAGCCTGGCCCTTTTCTTTCTCTATATATACACCTATGATAGCGTAATTTATAAATTAGGAATAGTAAGAAATTAACATAAATAATAATAAAATATAACAATTATAAAATTTGAAATTTATGGAATGTGAGCTTGCTCTCTCTCAAAATATCTTACTGTATGATACTTAGCTATTTTTGGATTGTGGTTGACTCTGGGTAGCTGAAACTGCAGAAAATGAAACCTCAGATAAGGGGGACTACTGTAGGTCACTCCCAGCATCTGGCCTTTCTCCTTCTTTCCGGAGACTTCTCTGAACTCCTTTGCCCTTGCTTGGGTAACACAGAGGAGGGATGCTGTTCACCAGGGAGAACGAGTCAGCTCTAGAGAAGCCTGGTGAGGGTCCCAAGTGCATTCAAAGTCAAGTCAGCACCAGCCTCTGTCTCCGGGGCTCCAGACAGCTGCTGGCTCCAGGTGGCTGCTGGCTCCAGAGCAGATTTTCCAGTCGTCAGCACTGTCAGCGAAGGAGGTCGCTGTGGAATCTTCTAGGCTCCATTGCTTTCCTCAAAAAGAAATCAAAATTCTTTATTATGGTGTCTGAGTCTCTATTTGGAGCTTCCAGCAACATGGTGACAGTTTGTTTGCTACAAGACAAATATTCTATATACAATCAAACACTAAAATGTGACTGAACTTGAAAGAAGAGAAAAGGGAAGCCCCCAGGTGCCATAAACACAGAGGGTGGTAAGAGTGAGAATGAGAGGGATTTTACTGCTGCAGCTGGCTGGGGTTTCAGGTGGATAAAGGCTCTGTGTCCTAGAGACTGACTTTTATTTCCTATTGAACAGTTAGAGACCTGACCCAGAGGCCTGTGAAGAGTAGGGAGAGGACAGCCTCAAAGTGCCCCTTGGTCTTGGGCACCAGAAAAGCCCTTCACACCAGCATTAAAGTTATTAAAGGGAAATTACAACTCCAGGTCTGTATCCAAACTGGGCATCAATTACTGAAAGGCAAAGGATTAACACAAAAGTGGTCCAAGACCATTTATGTACCAGAATCCCCCAAAAAAGCAAACCTAATGCTGCTGTGTTATATTTTACAACTTGGAGTCCGTTAAAATCCTATAAGGAATACAACACTTGTTAAAGATGACCTAACAACAGCAGCAGCAGTAATAATTAAACCACATAAGAAAACCAACCACAAAGAGGTAGAGTCAGCTAAAACAACAAATGGAGCATGTTTGGCACATTTAGCACTATTTAGCAAAGTAGTACCCCAAGAAATAAAAATTACAAAACACATTGAAAAACCCCCATAAAATAAGTTTGAAACAAGAAGGAAAGAAAAATGAATAAGAGTAAGAGAATCATAATAAAATGACATTCAAATCTATTTTCCCCACAAGATTTTGAACACTTTGGAACAGGGTCTCATCTTACACAATCACTCTGTGCCCCCAGAACCCAGGACCCAGTAAGACTTAATGGATGTTTGGTGAAAGAATGGTGTCTCCTCATCACTGCCTTAGGAGGATGGTGGCTAAGCACATCTGATATGTGCCTAGATTCTGCCCCTTTCTAATCCATGTGCGTCAAGGTAGGACAGGTCAGTGGTCCACAGGGAGCAGCTCTAGGGTCTTCTATTTGGACACTCTTACCTTTTTTTTTTTTTTTTTTTGGCCTTCAGTGGTATAAGGGTGCTAATCCCAGAATCAGGCATATGCCCACTTTGTAATATGGCACAAAGGTGAAAGAAATATAATAAAAGTAACTTTTCTGTTCAATATGACCATTAATACCAGGAAGCCCATTTTCCCCCCCAAAAGACTATGACAAAGAACCCTGGAGAGTTCCATGCTTATATGCACGCAGAGCTCCCAGCTGTGCACACACAACTCTCCCTCCAGTTAATCCTTTGGGCAACTTGGTGAAGTGGGAAGACATTGAATTTGTGCTGGAAGAATTGGCTTAGTTTTGTCCTGAGCATCATGAGCCTGGTCCTTGAGTGATGCTCTCAGCTTCTCTGATCTTCAGTTTATATCATATATTGAATGTGATGAATAAGACACAATCTCCCAGGATAGCCAGGAAGCTTGAATAACAGGGTGAAAACATCCTATAAAAGTTAAAGTGCAATATAATATAAAGGAGACTGATCCCTGATGTAGAGTAAAATGCTTCACTATATGTGGCAGAGCAAGCGACCGTGTAAGATTGGCGGTGAGGGAGCATTATGATGGCCCCCAGAGGAGATAACATCTAAGGCAAGATTGGAAGGAGAAATCTTGGCTGGCAGAGGAATGAGCACATGCAAAGCTGGAGAAGAAAGCACATGGGACTTTAGAAAGAAAACCAGTGTGGCTGGATCGTGTCCTCCCTTCTACCCAGTGGCCTCCCTGAAATTCATGGTATTGAATTTCTAGGTCTTGCCCATGTAAGTGGTTGATGAAGGAGAGTCCCTTCACCCCAACTGTCTACTCCAGGCATCCTGCACCCCTTTTTGTTCAGCCTTTCTGGTGCTGAGCACTCTAACCTCACTTCAATCCTTGCTCTAAGTATCATCTTCTTCCATTAAATTCAGATATGCCCAGTCGCAGGGGTATGTGCCTCCCCTCCTGCACAGCCTCCTCTCTCCTAAATGCCCACATTTATTCTATTTCTAGCCCTGTTTATGATCCCCCTCCCCATTCACTGCTCTGCTTGTTCCCAGCTGCCATTTTATTTTAAATGTGGGGTGAGCTGATATTGAACAAGATAAATTTCACAGCCCATCAGCACAACACATGTGACAAACATCTGTGAAAACAAGTATCTTGGGAAAGTTAAATAAGGCTTGAAAAAGACTTCCTAGTATCAGACTTAGAAGCATTGGGTTTGGAAGGAGGCAGAGAGAGTGGAATCAAACCAGGACCAGCAAAAGTCCTGCGTTAGTCAGCATTCAACATGTTTTCTTATGCACAAGGCACAGTGTTGGAGGCTGAGGGAGACACTGAAGTGTCTAAGATGTGGTCTTTGCCAGAAGGATGCTATAATCTATTTTACAGCGATAAGGGGAAATTAGAAAATAAAACGAGCAAACAGCCAATATTTTAGATAGGTCATTGAGTTCCTCCTCAGTACTTGAGTCCAAGCTAAAGAGATGTTATTTTCCTCAACCCTAGTGTTGAACTTTGTTCAGGAAATAGAGTTGACCAGTATGTCATGGGCTGAATTTAGAATGCACACTCACAGATGACGTTGTGTAGGGTGCTCAGAGTGTCAGGGCAAGAGCGGTGCTGGGTTTGCTTCCCTGGAGGATACTGCTGCTTCAGAGTTTGTGTGTAAACTCTCTTACAGTCATCTGTGGGGGAGGTTGTTACAGTGATAGAAACTTGGAGTTTCAGGAGTTGATGAAACTGTTAGGTGCCACCTACCACCTATGGTTGGAAAAGCTTCCACGGTGCCCCTCTCAGGGAAAGAGCAGGTCAGCAGGTAAGACCCTGGATTGAGGGGTTCAGAGACCTGGTTCAGTGCCTAGTTCTGTTGCTTTTTAAGCTGTGTGGCCGAGTGAGTTACTGCAAATTTCTAAGCCTGGGATTCTTGAATTGGTCAGGACTCTTGGTTGCAAGTGATAGAAAATCCCATGGGAATGGGTTTACATGACATTTTCTTCTGATGCTGCTTCTGATACTAAATGTACGTCTTTTATCCACACCAACAACCAGTTCTCCACACCAACTGGGTGTCCGACAATTCGATTCAATTCTGACATCAACGACCTGGAGGTAATGTAGATCCCTCAGGTTAAAGACTCGGTCTCACTAGACTTCCCCCACTTCTGATGCCAGTCGCAAGATTTAGGGGCCACCAGTACTTCTGACTGACCACCTACAAATTTGGGGATTCCTAGGACCCTCCCCCTCAGGTTTGATAATTTGTTAGAGTGACTCACAGAACTCAGAAGAGCACTTTGCCTGCTGTTACTGAGTTATAAAAGAAACAACGTAGGAACATCCAAATGGAAAACATGCAGAGAGCCAGGTCTTGGGGGTGGTGGGTGCAGAGTTTTCATGATCTCTTGGGGCTTGCTACCCCTTCCAGCATCTTCGCCAACCTGGAAGCTTCCCAAGTTTGTTGTTTGAGAGTTTTATAGAGTTTAATCTCCAGCCCCCTTCCTCTTCCCAGAGGTCAGTGGATGGGGCTGAAAGTTCCAGTCCTCTTGTCACTTGGTCTTTCCGGTAACCAGCCATCCTGAGGCTATCTAGAAGTCCCAGTCTAAGTAAACTCATGAGTATAAACTCATGTGTGATCAAAAGGGATTCATTATGAATAACAAAAGATGCTCTGACCCCTCAGCAAATTCCAAGGGTTTTAGGAGTTCTGTGCCAGCAACCAGGGACAAAGACCAAATACATATTGTTATTATACCACAGAGTTTAATTATGATAAGGGGTTTCAGGCATTTGGGGCTCAGGTAATTGAAATATTCAGTGCTTGTTTTAGCCAGAGACCTGGTTTGTTCTGAAATTCATTTTCCTCCACTTCTCAGCTTTAGCCTACCTTTGTGTTGGCTACATTCTTAGGCAGGCTGTCTTCAAGAGAATAAAACTAACTACTGGCAGCCCGAGATGTGTTTACTCCTAGAGTTTAGCAACCTCTACAGACAGAAAGCTGCTCTTTCTCAATAGTTTCAGAAAAAGAGAATCCCAGAATTTCTCTTTTGACTGGTGTGGGTCACATGTTTATCCCTGAGTTAATCACATAGCCAGGGGGTGCAACACTCTGATTAGCTCCACCCAAATCATCACTAAACCCTGGGATCCTGCATGAGCCCCACCCAAACCACAAGACCCAAGAATGGGGAGTGAGGGGTTTCTGAAAGGAAAAAAGATTTTGTCTCATCAGCAGGAGGAGAAATGGTGAACAGGCAGGCAAAACCAACAGTTATTCATGC
>NW_012105520.1:235580-247563 GCF_000951045.1 Mandrillus leucophaeus | reverse complement strand
GCTCCGAGTCTTTGTCCTGCTACATGCAATATAGCCTCTAACAATTTCTTTAGGGAGATAAAACCAGAATTTAACAAGGTTTCCCACTGGGCAATGTTTCTCCACATTTTTCTATACTTGGATTTATCCTCCTTAGCCTGGTTACACTCTGAGAGTTTACAGAGCACAATATTCCTCCCCTGCCCATGTCATCTCAGTACTTATGTGTTTTTCATTTGAGCCCATATTTCATCTGAAAATGTCAAAACACTGCCCACACATGGCCAGAACCCAGCAGAGAAGATAAAGTCTCTTTATGAGACCTGCCAAATGGGGTTCAGTGCTTATCTGATCATGAATCATGAAAGCTTTTAGGACAGATGGTGTAATCATATCCAAGAATAATGCCCTTTCAAGAGCTATGCTAATTGGATCACGTGGCATAAGAGTTTCACATCTGTCACATGGCAGAGATGGAGTTTCCTTTAACTTTAGTTTGTTTCCATTTCCAGGGGTGGTTAGAGTTTCCTTCAGTGTATTCAGTAAGCACATACAGGGTGCTAATACACTGATTCATTCATTCATTCATTCATCATGCACACATGCTCTCAGTTTCCTCCATATGCCAGACACTATTCTACAGGTTTTCATTCCCTGAAGCTTTCCTTATATTTGGGGAAAAGCGAGTCATAATTAGGTAGACGAATAAATAAGTAACATGCATGGAGCTCACAATAAACGCTATGAAGGCAACCAATAGGGTAATCATGAGTGTATGTGTGGGGGTGTGTGTGTGTGGAGGACATGGCAGAGGGGAAGCTAGAGGGAACTCAGTGGTGACATCTCTGCTTGTCTCTGAATGAGACAAGGGAGCCAGGCATGTGAAGATCTGGGCCGAAGGGTGTCTGGAAGAGAGAACAACAAAGGCAAAGCGCTGAGCTCAAAATAACCTTGATCTATTTAAAGATCAAGAGGAAGTTCAGTGTGGCTATTTATTACCTAGTGAGGGGTGAAGAGGATCAGAATGAGGTCACAGACATAGTCAGGGGCCATGGTAAAAAGATTAGATTTTATTTTAATAAAAACATAGTATCAGCAAATCCTACATATAGTAACTCATTTAGTCCTCACAAAATGGTATGAGATAGGTACAATTATCAACCCCATTCTACAGAGCAGAAAACTGAGGTATGGGGTGATTAAGATCTCAACTCAGAGCAACATCCAGGACTTGGCTCCAGAGCTGTGCTCTCAGCCACTATTTGTGTAATAAAATGGAATCCACTGGGCAGTTTGAAGCAGGATGACACGACCTGCCTTAGGTTTCTCAAAGTTTGGGATACGTGATGGGAAAGGAGAAGACTCAAGGAGAACAGGTAGGAGCTGCTTCAAGAATCCAGACAATAGCTGACTTAGGTGAGGGTGGTGGCCCTGAAGGAGAAGAGTGGAGGGATTTGGGGTGTCTTCAGATGCACTGGATGTGTCTGGTGAGAGCAGAGAGGAATCAGATATGACTTAGATTGCAGAGGAGGCTGTTGAATCTCTGCCCTCAGAAAGTTTTTGGTTAAGTGGTCCAATCAAATGCTCATTTATTTATTTTTTTATTTGGAGAGACCAATTTGCTGGTGTTCTTGGCTTATGCACTCATACAATCATGTGAATGGTTTTATGTCACTGAGGGAGGGCTACATCTTCACTGAGGAGGGCTTGGTATAGAAACACTCATGTTAATTTCACCTGATCTTCTCTGGATGTCCAAATATATACTGAAGCCGCAGTTTATTTTCTCTGTCTCCAGCGCCTGGGAGAATGCCTGGGCTGCAATTTGAGTCTTTAACCTTGGCCCAAGCTAACAGAAGCTGGAGTTCTGGATGCTTTTATTCTCCATAAGTACTGAGCTATACCAGTCCCCTGAATGTGCCAGGCTCCTTCAGCTCTCTCATCTGCGATCTTTTTCTTCCCCAAAGCCCTCTCTCTTCCATTGTTTGTCCTCCTCCTCACCCTTCAGATTTCAACTCAGCACCTTAGCCCTCTGCAAAGCCCTTCCTGACTTTCCTCAGCTGACAAGCCCCACTCCTCAACTGCGCTCCTCAGGAGCAGGGTGTGTGTGTGATTGTGTGTGTGTTTGTATGTGTATGCATGCCTGTGTATGTATCTGTTGTGTGCATGTTTGTGCATGTAATTGTGTGGTGTGTGTGCATGCATGTGTGTGTGCATGTATGTAGTTATGTGTATGTTTTTGTGTGTTTGTGTGTGTTGGTGTGCATGTGTGTATTTCATCTTGATATCCCCGGCATCTAGCATATATACCTGTTATACAGGAGTGGGGACTGCAAAAGGAGGCTTTAGCAAAAGAACAAAGAAGTCAAGGAAGATCAGTAAAGGAATAGAGGGAGAAGAAAGCATGGAGATAAACCTTGTATGTCAGCCTCTGTAACTGAAGCTAAGATGGCTTTATTGTGGCCTTTGCTCTCCTAAGTAGGTGCAGTGTGGGGAAAACCAGTGTGAGACATGAACCCTGGTGAATGTGGTTCTTCCTCGGGGGATAACCCTTGGCATGCTGGTAAGTGAGGTTGTGGGGATCCTTGCTTCCATACTAGCTCAGGGTGAACAAGCTTTTCCAATGGAAATGTTCAACCATTTTCCTCCATTATTTTTCTTCCCCTGGGCAAATTTACCTTCACGCAATAATTACCTCATTCAGATTCCCCCAAAATGTCATTGGGTTCTAGAGCTGCTGCAGCTGACTTGGTGTTTCCTCATGTCAACATTGTTGAATTCCTTCATCTGGGCAAACTGAGACCTGTGCCAATATTTACCTTTCATTATACAGCATGGGCAGAACAGGGGAGAATGGGGATAAAACAGGTGGGCTTAAGGAAGAGAAAACTATGGGTTTATGAAAAAAAGCAATTTTGAAGGAAAGAAAAGAGAAAATGAGATCCGTCAATTATGTTATTAAATATGAAATTTTGTGTTTTCACATGCATTCCTCTTTTGGTTTTTATTCTCTCATCATTGTCTCACTAGACTTTCATGGTACATCGCCCACATGCTGTAGGAACAAGACTGCAGATTTGGAATTCAAAAACAAGACTTTGCTGTTTATAAGAATTGCATTTCTGGAAAGGAGAGGGACTGTCCACACCAGCCAGCAACCTCATACATTAAAAGGCTAGGCTTTCTTTCACACCCGAGTAAAATCCAAGACCCCTTCCAAGATTTGCCTTGTCACCCACCAGGGAAGAGGAGCCCCATGACCCACAGGTAAGGAGGGTGGAACATGAAGATGCCTCCGGGGGTGCAGGGGGAGAAAGGAAGAGGGGGAGAAGGGGGAGGAGGGCAGGAGGAGGGGGAGGGCAGCGGCGAAGGCCTTGCTTCAGCCAAACTTCAAAAAGTCTAGTTGGTCGGGGTACTCTATTTGACACATACTGTATTTAATACATATTTGAAAGAGGCCACCATATTTGTTCTGAAAAATATTTAGGATAGTAACAGGTTACTATATTTGTGTAAGGGAATAAAATGAGGGTCATCTATAAAGGAATCATAGTGTTTAGCCAGGGGAATATAAGATTATAACATTCAGGATCTATTTGCCAGTGCCTTTTTTTTTTTTTTTTAACTTGTTTGTTTGTTTGAGATGGAGTCTCACTCTGTCACCCAGGCTGGAGTGCAGTGACGGGATCTCGGCTCACTGTAAGCTCCTCCTCCCGGGTTCACGCCATTCTCCTGCCTCAGCCTCCCGAGTAGCTGGGACTACAGGCGCCCGCCACCACGCCTGGCTAAGTTTTTGTATTTTTAGTAGAGACAGGGTTTCACCGTGTCAGCCAGGATGGTCTCAATCTCCTGACCTCGTGATCCGCCTACCTTGGCCTCCCAAAGTGCTGGGATTACAGGCATGAGCCACCATGCCCGGTCTTTTTTTTAACTTTTAGAATAGGTGGCACAAGATCTGAAGTTACAGAGGGGCTGATTTCCTGCACACATGATCCAGGTGCCATGGAAACGCTGAAGATGACTTAAGTGCCGTCTCTGTCCTCCAGGTGTTCTCAGTGTGGTGGGGAAAGAGATGAGCAAATTGATAAATTATACGGTGGGTGGAAGGTGTGATTGTAGTGAGATAAATCACCTGTGAGGAGAATGTGTGGCAGGGAATAATTCAGCTTTGGCCAAGGGTATCAGGGAGTTTGCATACAGGAGACGCCATCTGAGCTGTGTTTTTATGGATGAGTAGGTGTGTTTCTGGCATAAGGAGAAGGACTGATGAAGGGGAAGGGGCACTCCAGCAGAAGCCATGGCACATGGGAGGGCAGAGCACCATGACCCACTGGGGCTGGCATATTGGGGCACCCATGAGAAGTTTGGTGGTGCTGGGGTATAGGGCTTGGGGAAGAGCAGTGGGAGATGATGCTGGAGGCATGTGGGAGAAGTTTGGAGGCTAAGATGGGGGTGTTTTGATTTATTTCTGCAGTCATACTAGTTAAACTGAAAGTCTATGTGGCTGTCCACCCACCTCCCTGTTTAGTCTAAGAGCGGAGTAAGTAACTTCTCCTAAGTTACTTGCTTAAGAAACTATGGGATTTACTGTCCCAAGCTGTAGCCTTCTGTGTTGGTTTGTTAGGATTGCCAAAACAAAGCACCACAGACTTGGTGGCTTCCTTTTTGTCTCACAGTTCTGGAAACTAGAAGTCTGAGGTTGAGGTGTCAGCAGGCTGGCTTCCATCAGAAGGCTGTGAGGGAGAATCTCTTCTAGGCCTCTCTCTCCCCGGCTTCTGGTGGGTTTCTCGGAAGCTCTGGCATGCTTTGGCTTGTGGAAGCATCAACCCAATCTCTGTCTTCTTTTATTATTTTTTTAGGGGATCTCACTTTGTCACCTAGGCTGGAGTACAGTGGCACGATCATGCTCAGTGAAGCCTTGAACTCCAGAGCTCAAGCCACCCTCCTGCCTCAGCCTTCTGAGTAGCTGTAACCAATGGCACATGCCATCGTGCCCAGCTAATTCTTAAAATTTTCTTGTGGAGAGGGGGTCTTACTTTGTTGCCCAAGCTGATCTCAAACTCCTGGCTTTAAGCAATCCTTCCACTTCGGCCTCCTGAAGTGCTTGGATTACAGGCGTGAGCTACTGCATCTGGTCACCCATCTCTGCCTTCATTTTCATGTCATGTTCTCCTGTGTCTGTTTCCAAATTTCCCTTTTTATAAGGACACCAGTCACACTGGATTAGGGCCCACTCTACTCAAATAATGACCTCATCCTGATATAACTGTAATGATCCTATTTCCAAATAATGTAACATTCTGAGGTACTGGGGATTAGGGTTTCAGCATATGAACTTTTGGGAGACATAATTCAACACCTTGTCAGCCTAAAGGTTACCGTGGGTGAAGAGACAATAAGGAAGATGGAGAGAATGAAGTTGAATGTGGTGTTTGAACATCCATCCCGCTGGCTATATAGGGAGGTTTTAAGGACATTCTATAAAAATCTTTGTGCTCCATTTAAGCTTCTTCTCCAGCCAGGCCCTGGGCTCCATGTTTCTCTGAAAGTTCATTCAAAAATGGCTTTCACCTCTGCTGTTCAGGTGCAGTCTGAGAGGAACTAAGGATACCATAAAGTTGTTTCTAAATCTCTTATGAAAAAAGACAAAGTAGGTATTTCCTCAGTATTCCAGAGCTCTGAAAAGGTGGAATCTTTAGCTAGAAAATACAGTGTTATTTGCCCTCTTCTGTGTCATTGACTTTGTCCTGTGGGTGTGGACTTTCTACTAGAGTGGCGAAGACAGAAGCGAGATTATAAGTTAGACAAGCCAGCAAGGCGGGACATTGGAGACAGGTCAGATTTGGGAGCAAGAGTGTTTGTGTCTTTTGAAGCTTAGGTTATTTCCAGGAGGAAATGGAGAGAAATTCAAAAGTGGATCCTAAAGCATTTTGGTTCTTCAACCACCCTAATTGCGTAAATCTCATTCTGAGATTGACACCAATTCCCAACCAGCAGACGGAGAATCATACAGGAGACCCTGAAGCTGCACTGAGGATGAGCACAGCCTCCCACCCTGGAGCTGAACTCAGCCCCTAACTCAATGACTGGATCTGTAAGATCCTAGAATCTGACCACAGAATGTACAACTCACATTCCCGGCCTCCCTTGCAGCCAGAATGCAGCCATGTGGGATTTCAATGCTTAATGTGAGCAATTTGAGGAAAGTAGGACCTATTATTGGTGACTGTTATGGCATCTGGATTTCAGATGTTGTAGGCGTGGTTTCCCAGAGGCTGCAGGGTCAAGTTCCTGACTTAGAGGTGGCTTGCCTGCTCAGAACACGGGGGCTGGGGTGGTAAGGTCAATTTCTTGGTATTTCATTGAACTCAGTGCTGGGTAGAAGCCATGGAGGCTGTTTTCATATCAGGCCAGAACTGCAGCTTATATTTTGAGTGTTGCTTCTGGATACTTAAGAAAATGTGGCATATATACACCATGGAATACTATGTAGCTATAAAAAAGAATGAGTTCGTGTCCTTTGCAGGGACATGGATGAAGCTGGAAACCATCATCCTCAGCAAATTAACACAGGAACAGAAAACCAAACACCACATGTTCTCACTCAGAAGTGGGAGTTGAACAATGAGATCACTTGGACACAGGGGAACATTACACACTGGGGCCTGTTGGCGGGTGGGAGGCAAGGGGAGGGAGAGCATTAGGACAAATACTTAATGCATGTGGGTATTAAAACCTAGATGATGGGTTGATAGGTGTAGCAAACCGCCATGGCACATGTATACCTATATAACAAACCTGTACGTTCGGCACATGTATCCCAGAACTTTAAAAAGAAAGAAAACATGATTGACAGAGTGTGTTTAAAATGCTTTGTGCTAAAAATACAGACCAAAAAAAAGGAAGGAAGGAAGAAGGAAGGAAGGGAAGAAGGAAGAAAGGAAGGAAGAAGGAAGCAAGAAGGAAGGAAGCAAAAGGAAGGAAGGAAGAAGGAAGGAAGGAATAGAAAGGCTGACCAATAAATTGGAATCTGAAGGCTCTGGTTTTAGTTCAGGGCAGTGACTTCGGGTGCGTTACTGCCCATTCTCGATCTCTAGAGAATTCATAGTATTAGCGGAGATTTAAGGCCTCTCAGGTTTAAATGTCCTTTGAAACAATGTAATAGTTCAACGTCTATATGACATTTACTTTGAGTTTTTATTTTTTGCCATCAAAAAGGTGGAATAAGATTTAGATGGGGCCATAGTCACTGACTTAGAGCAATCTAATAAAAATACAATGTGTTCTTTTTCTTGCTCCAGGATATTGGAGGCAGCCGCCTGCTGCTTCCCCTGTGGCAGACATGTGGCTAGGGGTGCAAGGTGGAAGAGTGAGTGGGGCTGCCGCAGGCTTTGCCCAGGCTCCCCTGCACCTGCGGGAAGGCTTCTCCTTGGCCGGTAAGTTTTGCACCATGAAGCAGCACATTCCTATCTTTCACTGTGTGATGTAAAAGTCTATGAGATGGAAATATAAAGGGGCCATTTATCAAAGCCTCAGTGTTGTTAAATCAGTGAACTGTGCACCAGCACATTTGTTCTTATGAAGCATTGAGATGGCAGTACCCAGTGATTGTCACTGCATTTGCCCAGGGCACCCAGCCCTAATAAGGTGGAAATACAACTTAACAAGTTTCCTTAAAAAAGACCACACGGACTGGCCCTGCTTGGTGATGTGGAGCGTGCATCAAGATTGTTCACTCTCTGTTCAGTTCCTCTCTTTCTGGGTCAAGAAGCTGTTGCCCACAAAGGTGGATTCAATACCCTTATTTCAAGGTGGGAAATGACCTAGAAGTCGGAGCCTTGTTTACCACAAGAAACTGTTCGCCATTTCCAAATTATTCTCTCAACTAGAAAGGAGGGCAGTGGTACAAGTGAAATGGGAAAAATTCCACTGTGTGCCTTGCAGGGTGTGCAATGGGGATGTGGCTCAGTTTTTCAGTGCTCTGCTGCTCAAATCTCTGGGGGAGCATCCAGACAGGCAGGCTGTGGGCTCCGACCCCACAGCAGTGTCTGGGGGTGAATGCTTACAGCTGAAGCCCCGGTGGGTGTGTGTTACAGGAGGCTCCTTTAGTTTAGCTGTCCGTAGGCGGCTTATGTTAGCCCAATTAGACCTGTGCCTTATTGCAAGGACAGAGGGTTTTCTGTATCCCAGGGTTCTTGCCTTGGTGTAAGATCCGATTCTTGGTGTAAGAATCGGATCACACATGGGCTTGGAGAATGAGTGCAAGGTTTTATGGAATGGAGTAGCTGTCAGCAGATGGGGGAGCCACAAGAGAGGTGGTTTTCCCCTGGAGTCAGGCTGCTTGGTGGCCGAATCTTCTCCAACCACCCAGGCCAAACTCCACATTGTTCCGCTGGTCAGTGGCCTTCTGGCACCTATGTGGGTGCTTCCCTCTTGACGTCCAGCCACCCATGTGTTCCTCCTCTGATGTGCTCCTCTTGATGTCCAGCCGCGTGTGTGTCTGCCAGCTAGGGTCTCAGGGCTTTTATAGGCACAGGATGTGGGTGTGGCAGGCCAGGGTGGTCTTGGGAAGTGCAACATTTGGGCAGGAAAACAAAAATGCCTGTCCTCACCTAGATACGTGGGGACAGGTCCAGGGGTGGAGCCCTAGCCAGGGACCACACCCTTCTCTACCCAGAACTTCCCTTCCCCACTTCTGTATCACAGGTGCTGGGGTTTCAGCTGTGATGGCTAATTGGATGTCAACTTGGCTAACATTACCCAGTTTCTTTTTGTTAAACACTGGTCTAGATATGATTGTGGAGGTATTTTTTAGATGTGATAAACATTGGAATCAGTAGACTTTGAATAAAGCAGATTACCCTCCATAATGTGGGTGGGCCACATCCAATCAGTTGAAGGCCAAAGGAACCAAGGCTGAGGTGTCCCTAAGGATGAATTCTCAAGATGGCAACATGGAAGATCTTCCTGGGTTTTCAGTCTGCTGCTCTGTGGAATTCAGCTCAAGACTGCAACATTAGCTCTTACCTGACTTTCCAGCCTGCCAACCTGCCCTATAGAATTTGGACCTGCTGGCCAGTGTGGTGGCTCACATCTGTGAGGTGTGAGCACTTGGGAGGCTGAGGCAGGCAGCTCACATGAGGTCAGAAGTTTGAGACCAGCCTGGCCAACATGGTGAAACCCCATCTCTTCTAAAACTACAAAAGTTAGTGGGGCGTGGTGGCGGGCATAATTCTGGCTACTCAGGAGGCTGAGGCATGAGAATCTTTTGAACACAGGAGGCAGAGGTTGCAGTGAGCCGAGATCATGCCACTGCACTGAAGCCTGGGCGACAGAGTGAGACTCCCTCTCAAAGCAAAAAACAAACAAGCAAACAAAAAAACCCAATTTGGACCCGAATGCCCCACAATTGTGTGAGTCAGTTCTTTAAAATGAATCTCTGACTCTGTCTTCATCTCTCTCTTATATATATCTATATCTATATATAGACATATCTATATATAGACATATCTATATATAGATATATTGGTTCTGTTTCTCTGGAGAATCCTGACTGATACAACAGCCCTGGTTTCCTGTGACTCTACCGCTACCAATGGATGTTGTTTTCTTTTCTTTTCTTTTCCTTTTTTCTTTTTTTTTTTTTGAGACAAAGTCTCACCCTGTCTCCAGGCTGGAGTGCAATGACGCGATCTCGGCTCACCACAATCTCTGCGTCCCTGGTTCAAGCAATTCTCCTGCTTCAGCCTCTCAAGTAGCTAGGACTACAGGCGCGCACCACCACGCCCAGCTAATTTTTGTATTTTTAGTTGAAACAGGGTTTCACTATGTTGGGCGGGAAGGTCTGGATCTCCTGACCTGGTGATCTGCCTGCCTCGGCCTCCCAAAGAGCTGGGATTACAGACGTGAACCTCTGCCTGGCCCGGATGTTGTTTTCTCCGTATCATCAGTTTCTCCTTCTTTAAAATAACACCCCTATTAAGTCTATCAAGAGTTTGAAAATGTGCTCCCACCATTTCCTGGGTTAGAATCTCTTTGTGGGCTGCACCTCTCAATCAGATTTGCAGCCTGTCAATCATACAGATGCTGGGCTGCTTCTCCTGAGATTCCGGGTCAGTAGACTCAGGTCAGGCACTGAGTATTCATAGTCTTTCAAATGTGTCCCAGGTAAGTCTGCTGTTGAGTGCCACCAAACTTCATAATAATATCTAACTTTCTTAACATCCAAACACTACCCCGATCTGGCATTGCCTAATACTTCACCATGTCACACCCTAGACCAGACGCCGTGAACCTTCACACACTTATCTGCCTTTGTGCTTTTGAACGTACTCTTTCACCTGCCTGAAATCCACCCCTACCACACATCCCCTGTTACCTGGCAAATTCCTATGAATCCTTCATGGTCCAGTAGAAGGATGATGCTTTTCCAGGCCTCCAGGGCCCAAGCACATATGTTTAATAACTCTGTTATGATGTTGAGCACATCAAATTACCATCTAACTGCACTTCTCTGTTGACTGCAAACTCTTCAAAGTTGGGCATCACATCTTTGTGTCCTCATTGCCCAGGATGATGCCTGACATATAAAGCTCAATAAATTTTTGCTGAGTTTAAATCACAAAGCAAGTTCCTCCTGCACTGATTCCACGCTCACCAAACAACATTTGGATAATTTGACTTCCCCGGCGGCTCCTGCTGATGGAGTGAATGCGTGTTCGGTCAGACCGATGTGAGTGTCTGGGCCACACGACAGTGCATTTATTTCCAGCTGTAAATTAATAAATAGGAGTCCTGGTTTACATACAGTTTGTTGAATAAATGGCTTGCCTATGGTCATAGCTCAATTATCCAAATACAGATGATCCTCCCAGCCTATTATTTGCAGACTAGTTTTTATTTATTATATTGAACTTGCTCCTTTCTTTTTTGTGGCTCTGCTCAGTCCCTCTTTTCCTTCCCTGTGTGGATAATTGAAAGCTGGCACCACGTGTGACTCCAATCAGAAAGGCCATCTTATAAAGCATTGGTGCTGAATCAATGTTACTGATGGTATTGGCTACATACATATCTAGGGCAGAATCCACCAGATGTTGATGTGGCGAATATTCACTCCATTCCAAGGATTTTGCTGCAGTAAAATCGAGTTTGGGACTGTGCTGTGTCAGTTCTATCAGGAAGACAGGGACCCTTGCTTGTTGGTTGGAAGGTGAGTGATGGAGAGGGAACCCTGCTGGCTTGCAAGTAGGCACTGATCTTTCTTACTTTTAGGTTTGAGACAGGCCATCCCACATATGTTGCCCTCTTGGATAGTCTGAAGACAAAAAAGACAAACCTTTTTTTTCTCTATCCTATGGAAGAGATGCATAGGGCAAGACATGTGGGAAGGGATGACACTTCCATGTCCTCTCTGAGAGCATCACCTTCCAGGAACCTCTGCAGGTCCAGCAATCTGGAAGCTCTCTGCATACTGTCCTTTTGGGTTTTATGGAGGCTTCCTTATGTAGGCATGGTGAATGACATTGTTGGCCTTAGTGATCAACTCAACATTCAACGCCTCTCCCATCCTTGGAGATTGGGAGGTGGGCTGAAAGTTCCAACCCTTTAATCACATGCTTGGTTTCCCTGGCAACCAGCTCCCACCCTGGTGCTATCCAGGAGTCCACCAAGGGTCACCGCGTTAGAACAAAAGATGCTCCTATCACCCTGGAAATTTCAAGGGATTTAGGAGCTCTCAAAATTACAAAACTCTTAGAAACTCTAGCAGGTGCAGGGGTCGAAGATCAAATATTAGAACAAAAGATTCACCTAGCACCCCTATCCACAAGGGTTTTGGACGCTGTATGTTAGGAACTAGGAGCCAATCTCTCCCTACCCCTCTCCCCCACTCCCTCTCCCCGACTCCCTTTCCCTCTCTCCCTCCCCCTTCCCCTCTTCCTCTCCCTCTCTCTGTCTCCCTCTCTGTCTCCCTCCCTCCCTCTCCCTCCCTCTCCTTCCCCTCTCC
>NW_012105520.1:117515-234686 GCF_000951045.1 Mandrillus leucophaeus | reverse complement strand
TCTCTCTCTCCCTCCCTCCCTCCCTCTCCCACTCCCCCAGATGTTAGTATGGTGACTCTCCACTCCCTTCCAAGGATTTTGCTGCAGCAAAATTGAGTGTAGAACTGTGCTGTGTGAGTTATATCAAGAAGACAGGGACCCTGTCAAGACGACAGGAACTACATATGTATATGTGTATACATACAGAGAGAGATATATAGTTATCTAGATACCTAGGTATATGTATATACTACTTCTTATACCATGATGTCCTTGAGCAGGCTCTTTCTTGTAGCTGTCGGAGGCCCCCAGCACCTCAGAAGAGAACTTTTCCATGGATGAACCCAGAGTCAGTGTGGTACAGCAGGAGCCCCCCAACTAGGAATTAACAGATGCAGTTCCAGCCCAACATCTGCCACCTTGTGCCTAGGACAATGGGCAATCTCTGTCTCTTGTTGGTTTCACTGGGAGCTGGGATTGGCCTCATGGCCACTGTGCACTTGGGATTAAGGATGGGTATTATGGTGGGGGCGTCTGTTGAAGGAAAGCGAGACAGGACCTGTTAAATAGACCTGTGGTGGGTCCTGAAGCCTACCCTCCTTAAAGTCACCCCCATCATTCAGGAACCTCTTTCCCCCCTGCCTTGTTCTGTCCCCCACACAGCCCGCAGCAATCACGGGAATTCTGAAGAAAATCAGAGTTCTTTGCCCGGACTCCTCCAAGTCATCTTGGGATGCCAGTGAGCTTTCTTCTCTGGCTGGACCATGCCCCATACCACCCTGTGCCCTGCACTGGCAGGAAGTTCTCTGCCCCCACTAGCTCTTCCTCTGTATTTTTCTCTGAGCTGCCCATCCTATTACCGTACCCACTCCCCTCACACTGCAGCAACAAAGAGCCTGCCTCATAGCCTGGCCTTGTACCTCATTTTCCATGTGGCTGCCATTTGGAGGAGTTATTGATCTTGGGTTGGTGTGGAGGGTGCTGGTGGGGAGAGTAACATGGCCCAGAGCAGCCAGCTGGAGTGGCTTGCCTGAGGCTGCTGAATAGTACAGCTGCATTGGAAACGGCGATACACTCTCTGCGTCAGCAGAGGCTTTTCTTTCTGATTTTGGGAGGTGGTGCTGGCATAGCCATGACTGGAACACCCTGGGGGAAGGTTCCTCAGAAGCTGACCCAATAGGGCTCTGTGTCCTGCGGGCTGCCTAGAGGTGGAGAACTTGAGAAGGCACAGGGGTAGAGAGGAATTAGAGCAGAAGCAAAGCTAAGCTCAAACGGCAGGAGCAGGAACGGAGCTGTGGTCACAGCCTGGACTGAAGAGCAGATCTGCCAAGGTGGGTTGCAGCAGGACTGCTTCCAGGATGCACGAGGGTGGATGAGCCATTGTGGGGACCAGCGGGGAAGGTGCCCTCACCTGCACTGTGCTAGTGAACACACTGGCCTATTGTGCAGGCCAGAGGTGGCTTCTCCTATCCCGCATCTCACAGGGCCCAGCCAGGGGCCACCTCAACCACATTTTCTTTGACTTTTCCTATCACCCACAATCTCAATGGAAGAGAAATAACCATGAGAAACACTGGACCAGCCCTTCTCAACTGGAGAGCCTTATAAAATAAAGATGTCTGGGCCCCTTTCCAGATCTGTTAAAATTATAAGCTTGAGGGGAGGAGCCCAGGCATATGTATTTTTAAAACAAGTTTTCTAAGTAATTCCGAAATGCCTCTTGACGGGCCCTAAAAATGGCTACATTTTATAGCACTTTACAGCTTACCAAGAAGCCTGCAGACCCGAGCTCACTTTTTCTGACATCACTTTGGTTTGTACCTCCTCCCCAAGCACCACATAATTTAAATAGCCGCCTGTTTCTTCTGTTATTCCACTCTCACCTTGGGGAGAGAACCAGGCTCTGTCCTTTATTTACTTTTTGATCACTCACAGTACTTTCTTCCACACACAGTGCTAGGGAAAGACCAAGGACTCAGTAAATACTCAATGACTGGGGCTAGGTCAGGGAATTAAAGGCCACAGTAAACACATAGACACTCACACATTATTTGCACACAAGACAGATGTGTACACAGCAGGAAAATGAGAAAGTTCAAATAGGAGAGAAAAAAAAACCCACCTATGTTCACTCCCTATCCTTAAAAACTACCAATTCCAGGTGTGTGTGTATGTATGTGTGTGTGTGTGTGTGTGTGTATGCAGTTTTACATCAATATGGGATTATGCTGTGTATACCCTTTTATAGCTACATTTTACAATTTGGCAATAGATCATAAGCAAATTCCATTGTCTTAAAAATATTAACATAACATTATATCCTAAATAGAGTTTTAAGTAGGAAATCATTAGCGAAGATACCTCGAAGATGGATCTTGAAGTCCAAAATGAGAGACTGTAGACCCCACTCTAATACTTAACACTTATGCACATCAACGTACATTCTCAAAACATCCTATCATAAAATAAATACTTAGGTTGAACATAGAGATTATATGTAGTTTCCTGTTTTCATTGTTACTTCTCTCCTCAATTCTTTTTGATAATTCTTTCTTATAGGATAGGGTCCAAAAATATTAGCTTGGCATTCATGATCCTCTAAAACCTGGACCCAATTAACTTTCTAATTTTATGTCCCACTGATCCCCATTTAATGCCTTCTACTCTCGTCATAGCGTGCTACTCAGTGTTTTTCAAGGGTGGCCATGACAGCTTCTTTTTATTTGCAAATCTTTCCCTGTCTGAATGTCATCCTTCTTCTTTTCCTATACTACTACCAATCCCGTGGTAAACAGGGTCCACGTCATTAAATAGGACGATCCTGCAGTTATACATTACTATATAACAAATGATTCCAAAACTTGGTGGCTTACAACGATAATTTATTATTGTGATTCTTTGGATCAGGAATTCAGACTGGGACCAGCTAGATGGTTCTTCTGCTGGACTCACCTGTAGGGTTGTCAGATTTAACAAATAAAAGTTCAGCACACTTAGTTAAATTTGAATTCCAAATAAATGCTGACTAGTTTTTTTTTTGGTATAAGCATGTCTATACAATATTTGGGACATATACTAAGAAACTGCTCTTTATCTGGAATGCAAATTTAACTGAATGTTGTGTGTTTTAGCTGGCAAACCTCATCTGGAGTCTCTCCATGGTGGAGGGCCTTGGTTCTCCTCCATGTGGCTCTTGTCCTCCAGTAAGCTGCATGGGACCTCTTTCTATGGTGGGCTCAGGAAAGCATTTCAAAAGGGCAAAGATGGAAGCTGCCACCCCCTTTAAGACTTGGCCTTCAGCCGGGTGCAGTAGCTCATGCCTGTGATCCCAGCACTTTGAGAGGCTGAGGTGGGCAGAGCACCTGCGGTCAGGAGTTCAAGACCAGTCTGGCCAACATGGTGAAACCTGGTTGCTACTAAAAATACAAAAATTAAACAGACGCAGTGGTGCACACCTGTAGACCCAGCTACCCGGGAGGCTGGGGCCAAAGAATCACTTGAACCCGGGAGGTGGAGGTTGCAGTGACCTGAAATTGTACCACTGCACTCCAGCCTGGGCGGCAGAACAAGACTCCATCCCCTCCCCTACACAAAAAAGAGACTTAGCCTATGATGTCACACACATAATGTCACTTCCTATTCAGCTTCTTGGTCAAATGAGTCACAGGGCTGCCCACTTTCAATCCTCCAGAAATGAGCTCTAACTTTAGATCAGAGGAGCAGCAAAGTGGCATTGCAAGGGACATGCATCTGGGGATGAGAGGAATGGCTGCAGCCGTTTTTGCAAACAGCATTCTTTTCTATCACTTTCAAATACTACCTTGTAGTCTACTGTACCATAACTCTTTATCCACTTTCTAACTTTTACATTTATATTATTTCTTTTTTATGTTGTTATGAACTTTGTTTCAAACAACAGGCATTTTTGTGTACTTGTCTAATTTTGTGTGTTTTTCTCCGTGATGAGTTAGAAATCACTGCTCTATGTCAGAGCCCAGCTTTATCACTTACTGTGTGTTCAGGAGAAAAATTGCTTAGCAGCTTCATACCTCAGTTTCCTTATCTCAAAATGAAGACAAAAATATGACTCATCGCATGGGGTTACTGTGAAGGTCAAATAGATACTGAATATAAAATGCTCAAAAACTGATAATTATTAAGATAAATCCCTGGAAGCAAAATTATTAGGCCAAGTGTTATCAAAATATTTAGGACAATTGCTATATATTAATAAAGGGGACCACTGGAAAAAAATATATATATTTTAAATTTTAGATTCAGAGGGCACATGTGCAGGTTTTTTAATGGGTATATTGGGTGACGTTGGGTTTGAGCTTCTAGTGAAGCCATCACCCAAATAGTGAACATAGTATCCAAAAGGTAGTTTTTAAACCCTTTTTCCCGTGTCTCCCTCCCTCCCCCCTTTTGGAGTCCCTAGTACCTATTGTAGAGATCGTGTTTTGGATTAACAGAAACAAGACCCAGTTCTAGAGCCTAGTGGTTAGGAACTAAGACTTTAGACCAGGAGTCAGAAAGCTGCTGTCCATGGAATGTTTTTGTAAATAAGGTTTTATTGGAATACAACTATGCCCCCTTTTTAAAATGTATCAGCTCTTACTGCTTTTGCGTTAGAATAGTAGAGTTGAATAGTTGTGGCAGTGATCAAATGGCCCACAAAAGTGGAAATATTTACTATCTGACCCTTTACAGGAAGTTTACTTTCAGTTTAGCGTAAGAAAGTCCTGGACTCGAATCCACATCCTGCCCAATACCTTCTGTACTGGTGACATAAGTGCTGGTAAAGGATAGTCCTTTTATTACTCTCTTTCCTGCTATCTTGGTGGACACTTGGTGGAGCAAGGAGGCCAGCAAGATGGTTTTATCTACACCAAGTAGAAAGGCTCTACAGAGCAGCAGCTGCTTAAATAGAAAGTGCTGTGTGTGCTCGTGTGTGTGCGTGTGTGTACGTGTGCATCCAGGTGTATGTGAATCATTCTGTGTGTGTGTGCGCATGTGCACACACTCGTGTGTTCATGTAGTCAGGGGACTGGCTGGTGCAGTGGTCATTCTCCCTGAGCAAAGTTTTCTGTACTTGTAATAGGTACTGTTGGCATGACTGTTCTGAGCAATGATGAGAGGTGCCAGAGGAAGCGGTGTGAAATAGTGTCATATGGAAAGATGTAATGAAGGTCATTATAGGCAGGAGCCTCTTCAACATGTCTGCTCACCCCAAAACAATGGCACTGGCCCTCCCTTGGTGCCTGGGCTCTCCCAGCAGTGTGTGGGCCCTCCCCATGGCCGATGCTTGCCCCTGGTTTCCATCTGCACTCTTTACACTGCCCAAGTGAAACCTGGTTTCTCTGATTCATTCTGCTGACCAAAGCACCATCACATGCTCTCCAGTTGATGAACCGTGGTGCGAGTACTTGTTGGGTTTCGAGCACTGCATTTTAAGCTGGATGTTGGTAAACTTAGAGACGTGATGTATGCTATCTTCCTTCGTTTTCACACCAACACTCTGAGTAGGTCGTCTTATCTTCCCTTCACAGGTTAGGAACTAGAGCTCAGAAAGGTCAAATAACTTTGTCAAAGCCACACAGCCACATAAGGACTGGAGCTGGGATTTGATCCATGTAACTCAAAAAGCTTATTGTTTCTGCTGCACCAGACAATCACTAGTCTAGCAGAAAGAATGCCGTGGAACAAACATTATAATTAAGGTCAAGGTGAGATATAGGTCACAAAAGAGTTACAGAAACACTAGAAGAATTCAGAAGAAAGGGAAACTTTACATAGATGAGAGCATTTGAATTTGATTTTAATTCCATATGACCAAGAGAAGAAAATCTGTTTTTCTTCTAAATCTGAGGACTTACGTAAAATTAGAGAGGAAAAATAAAAACATCAGTCCCGAATACATTGGGTCAAAATTTGGGAAGTGTATGTCAATCTTTACTTGACTGAAGAAAGCAAGTTGACTTTGGGCCATGGGAGGGCTGGGCCAAATCAGTTTTTGCTGCAGGCTGCCTCTCTGGAGGGACCCAGATGTCACTGCTTTAAGTATTAACTAAAGTCACCCCTCCCTTAAAAGGATGGGTCCATCATGGGCCGGAAGAAATGTCCAAGGTGCATCCATCATCACTTCAATAGGGTTCTTTTTCTGGCTGTCACACTTAACTGTTCTCTGCAGCATTTGTACCAGAGCTAGGTCCTGGTTGCCCCTCTCTGCCTAGCATGTGCCCAGTACAGTTCTGTGATGGAAAAATTATTCCACAATACTCTTCAGATGGACTTTGAGAACCTGGAAGTAATAAACCAACAGAGCTGATAGGTGTTGACCATTTGTGGATAGCATTTCCCTACCTCTGCACCTGTTCACTGAGGCCTCCAGAAACCCTTTCTCTGGTCTAAAGGAGAGCTGATGGTACATTTCTTATGGAAGCATCCTGAGCCTTTTGAGACACATGTCCATGGGTCTAGCCCAGGATGGGGTACATAGAAGAACTCAGGAAAAGTTGGTTGACTAAAGGGAAGAATGAACGTGTGGATGCAAGCTTAATGTCTCTATCATTAATTGCTGAGCTCACTGCAGCGAGGAATTTAAGCATTTAATTTTCAAAATAAAGATTCTCTGCTTGGATGTTTGAGCTGAGGCTAGATGAGATTGAAGACCATTCAGCCCTAGAAAGTCTGGTTTAACTGGTCTGGGAAGGAACGTGGCAATGGCATTTTTAAGACATTCCCCTGGTGATTCTGATATGCTGTCAGGGTTAAGAACCATTTGGATTTTATCCAGTCTAAATTCTCTCAAAAGTAAAGTAGTTTCAGGACTTTGGGGGGCTGAGGTGGGTGGATTGCTTGAGGTCAGGAGTTTGAGACCAGCCTGGGCCACATGGTGAAACCCCATCTCTACAAAAAATACAAAAATTACGCTGGGCATGGCGGTGCATGCCTGTAGTCCCAGTTACTCAGGAGGCTCAGGCATGAAAATTGCTTGAGCCTGGGAGGTGGAGGTTGCAGTGAGCAGAGATTGCGCCACTGCAGTCCAGCCTGGGCAACAGAGTGAGACACCATCTCAAATATAACAACAAAAATCCAAATCCAAAACCAAACCAAAACAAAAAAACAAACAAAAAACAGAGGAAACTGAGGCCCAGAGAAAGGCTATAGCTTGGAAGCCCTTGGCCATGAAAGAAAATGAGGAAAATCTGTTGGCTGCCTCTGGGGGCTTTTTTTCAGGTTGTATTTCTTGTTCTTTCTTGCTCTAACTGTGGGATTGAACTTGGACCCGTGGTCAGGACCAGTCCCCTGCCTCCAACGAATCTTTCTTCTCTGTATCTTCTGTGACCCTGTGGTTACCTCCTGCCCACTTTTGTTTCCTGTGTGACTTGGGTTCAATTTTTGTTTTAATTGATAAAGTGTCCCTTCTGGGATGCTATGTCTGTTTTTCCTGCTCTTTCTTCTGGAAGCAAATGGGAGAGATTTATGGTTCCTTGTAAAACCCAAGCCTTGTTTAGAAATTGCTTGTGATTGATTAAGTAATAAAAATGCTTTTAAGACAGGAAGGTAAATTTTCCTGCTAATTGCTCTGTGCTTTACATTAGAACCTTGTTACACTGCCTGATGCTCTCTAGGGCTGGACAACTTTGTAATTTCCATCACCCTGAAAAGTCACATTGGAATCATTGTCTGCATCTTTATTTTTTCCAGGACTGAGACTGTTAAAAGACACAGATAATTAATAGGCCAATAAACACAATCAGCAACACATTTGAAACAAGAGAGCAAATCCCTTCTTTCCTTCTGAGTATGAGCTCCAGTGTTCATCTCGGTATGCAGTCAGGAGCCAGGCCCTGGTGGAAGGGTGGTCCAGATGGGATATAGACAGGGTTTCTCAGCCTCCACTTGTCCCTTCCCTCTTTCTAGTATTAGATTGGTCCAAAAGTAATTGCTGTTTGGCCATTACTTTTAATGGCAATAGTCTAGGTACCCTAAAAGATGGATTGTGTATGAGTCAGTCTCCCGGGCCTGGAGCCAGAAGGGGATGAAACTTGCATCCCAGTGGGGAGGGCACATTCCTGGACAGGGCACAGGGAGTGTCTGGTGTGTGGTCTACAGAGCCTGGATTAGATGACTGACCATTGCTTCAGAGCCCTAAGGGAATACAGGGATGCAGCCATCACCAAAGCCATTCACAATCTCCATCAATGGAGTCGTTAAACTTCTGTGCAGCCCTCCACCATTTCCAAAACTTTTTAAACCTACAAGTAAGTGGGCACGAGGGAGTTAAACAGCTCCTCTTGCCCTTCTCCAGACAGCTGTCTCAGCCACCCATGGACACACGCAGTTTTCCATCAGTCTGGGTGGCCAGGGAAATGTCTTACAGAGGAAGAGAAGAAACAGGACCCAAGTGGAGAGTTTCTAGTGTCAGGAAAGAACTATCTAAGGGCATTTGGTCAAGGAGAAACTTCCTGTCTCACCTAGAGCTGAAATAATCTGGCTGCTTGCCCCTTCCCTTCACCACCACCACCACCAGTATTTGAGGCATATTTGCCTTGGAGGAGATCCAGTTATCCGGAATTCTCTGTCTGGCATAAATGTTAGTGACAGCAAGAGATTGAAAAATAAGAGGAGGAATTTGTAATTGATCCACAGATGAACTCAGGAAATCCTCGAGCACTCGAAAATTACCTGTCTTATGAGTGTTTTCCTGGGAAGGGTCCACTTCCTTTATGAACGTTTTACTGAGCCTTGAAGGGAGATGGAGTTCTCCAAAAGGAGGAGGAGGAGGATTCTAGCACTGGGGTCTCATGTGCACAAATACAGAGTTCTGGAAAAGCATGATGTGATATCCCTGCAGCCCAGAGAGAAGGGAGGCTGGAGCAGAGGTTGCTGGGAGAAACGTACCTAGAAAGGTAGGCTGCGGTCCTATCACTGGGGCATGTCCTTGGATGAACACTAAGGGATTTGGGCTTTAACCTCAAGTCAAGCCTCCAGATGCTAACTCCTTTCTGTGTCCCTTGCAGGCTTTAACCTCAAGTCAAGTCTCCAGATGCTAACTCCTTTCTGTGTCCATTGCATCAGGGTTATCTTTTGAACAAGGTCATTACCAGCTCAGAGTGGGGCAGTGGGACATCACTTGAGTCCAATTGTCATGGCAATAAAGCAACTTGGAGGACAGTGGAATCTGAAGAGCTGAGTGTGATAAAGTAGAGACCCCCACATCAAATGCACGGCTTGGCTAGCTATTCTTGGCTAGCTACACTTAGGACTTCTCTAGGACTTCCTACCACTCTTGGTCTCTGGCCTTTCTGGACCAACTTCCATGCAAAGTTATTCTGTTCTCACTAGTTACTGGGGAATAATTTGTTTTCCAGGGAAGGGTTTCAGGTTTTGACTCTGGCCAACTGGGAGCTTTCAACTCACTTTAAGAGTAGTGTGTAGGGTAAATGACAGGGACAGATCACAGGTATGAAGATGTCGTGCTCTTGACACAGCATTATTTAGCTATTCTATGCTGTGATGCCTATGAGATACCCAAACTTTAAGTTGCAGAGAAGAGCTGTCTGCTTGGGAGAGGTGACTTCCTTCAACCCTGGGCTTCCTTGGCATCCCTGAGGAGCCATAGCTCTTTAGGTCCCTCAATGTGATAATAGAATAACGATAATGCTCATTCAAGGAAAGGTCCTGGTTTTAGAAGTACTGCCCCTCAAGTTTTGCCATGAAGAAACTGCTAAGATTCTGTCTTGGGATGAGGGTGAGACCTTCAAGCTTAAGTGATGATTGTAAATAGGGAGCTCCCTGCCCCCCGTCTACTGCTTCTCACCCAATCTGCTCCTTCAGATCTACTGAGGTCTTAAGGACTTCCATTTCTTTCTTGTAGTGGTGAAATGGTCCTTCTACCTCCCCCCCTGGGAAGGGAGAAATTGAGGGGAACTAAAGAGACAGAAGGTACTTGTCCTCCAGGCCCTGGCTATCCGTATTACCAAGTCCAACAGAGTAAGGAGTGCTAGTTGAATGAAATGAGTAGTTAACAACTACTAGTACACAGGAGGCAGACGGTGTGCTGAGTATGTGGATTATTAGGGGGTTTATCTCACTGAATCCTCCCAACAGCCTTGTGGACTAGGTACTATAAGTGTCACACTTTACTGATGGGAAAATTGAAAATTGGAAAGGAGGGGCATTAACCTGCCCAAGGTTTCACAGTCAGGGAAGAGTGGACTCATGGTCCAAGGCCAAGCCACTTGGTTTCAGAGGGGATGTTCTTAGCCACTATACAGTTTCCTTCTGCCACAATCCATTGCTAGCTGGCTTCAGTCTTCTGGGCATTCTAAACATGGGGCAAGTGGCAGGAAAAAGACTTCTAGATGGCTGTAATTCCGGATATAATGTGGATGTAGAATAGCTGCATCTGAACCGTCTGAGTTGATGCAAGGGATAATGGAAGCACAATCCACAGAGAGATGGTCTGGACAAGAACCAGGTGAGGTGCTAGGCTTCCCACCTTCTGTTCAGGGAGCTTGAGGTATAGAGGCTTCCCAGCAGGTTATTTCCAGATATTGCTCCCTATGGACTGGGGAAGGATAGGGAGTGGTTGATCCTCCTAGGGTGGACAGTACTGGAGATTGGTGAGTGGGGCTGGAGCCAAGGGAGCCTGGCTTTGTTGAGATTGTTTTCATCTGGAGGGCAACTACTTCATCTCTATGCTCATCTTTCTAGAATGCCAATTAGACCAAGTGCCCACACAGAGATAGATAACAGTAACAACAACCACCATCACCATAGCAGGAAACTTAAAGGGCTTTCATTTGTTGGCCTGAATGGGCTTGGGTGAGCTTCTCCATCCTCTCTGCCCAGATGTGGCCTTGCAGCATAGTTGTACGTAGATGTGTTCTGGCAATTGAGTGAAGGTAGGTCAAGGGAGTATAAACTAATGGAAGAGACTCATAGCCCAACATGCCCTCTGGGGCTCAACTTACACAAACTACTTTTGGGAGTGGCCTAAGCATTGGTTTTTCCTACTGCCCGCAGCCCTCCCTGGGAAGACTCTCATGCCTCTTCCTTTCAAGTTATGTCTTGGCATCCAATTGATTATAAGGGGGTAAATACATTTATCAGAAGTTTCCATTTATAAGGGTTTAGAAGAAGTGATAGCATTCCTAAGAAAAAGGGAAATATATCACATACATTTTTCTATTCTTCGTACATGAAGTGTGCAAAAGATTAGTCCCTGAAAGTGTGTAAGTAGATTAAATAATTTACAGCATTAAAAAAAATTTACTTTGGGAAATAGTGATCTACTGAAGATATTGAAGCAGGAAAATAACATGATTTGCCTTCTGAATTCTTATTCAACAACTAAGGGTTATCATTTGTGCTCTCTGCTTGATTGTGATGCCTTTAAGGATAAGAGATGGGGCCTTTGCTTTTGTATCCCTAGGAAGTTAGCAAGCAAGTGCCACACAATTATTTGCTATTCAATACATCTTGAATGAATGAATGAGTGTGAAGGAGAGTGTTGGCAAATGCAGGCAGGAATGGGATTAGCATTAGAGGTTATAAGCTGAAAGCTGGAAGTGGACAGAGTTAGGGGAAGAGGCCAGAGGAACTCAAACACGAGGCCAAGAGGACAAGTTAAAGAAATGGACTGCTGAGAGACGTGGCTCATGCCTATAATCCTAGTGCTTTGGGAGGCCGAGGCAGGCAGATCACTTGAGGTTGAGAGTTCGAGACCCACCTGACCAACATGGAGAAACCCTGTCTCTACTAAAAAGACAAAATTAACTGGGTGTGGTGGCGCATGCCTGTAATCCCTGCTACTCGGGAGGCTGAGGCAGGAGAATTGCTTGAACCTGGGAGGTGGAGGTTGCAGTGAGCCGAGATTGCGCCATTGCACTCCAGGCTGGGCAACAAGAGTGAAACACTGTCTGGAAAAAAAAGAAAAAAAGAAAAAAAGAAAGAAATGGACTGTAGGGAGCTGGGTGCTGTCGTGTGTACCTGTAATCCTAGCTACTTGGGAAGCTGAGGCAGGGGGAATGCTTGAAAACAGGAGTTTGAGATTGCAGTGAGCTATGAATGTGCTTCCACATTCCAGGCTGGGCAACAGAGTAAAACCCCATCTCTAAAACAACCAACCAACCAAACAGGACTGTGTGGCCATGGGAAAGGAGAAAAATGGGAGGATGCAGAACATTTCATGCAAGCAAGATAGGCATACATTTCTATGGTCTTGGAGGGGCCTCTAATGTAGAGCAAGACTCTCCAATAGGACTTTCTGTGGTGATAGAAATGTTGTATATCTGCATCGTCCAATATGGTAGCCATTAGATCTATGCGGCTCTTGAGCATTTGAAATGTGGCTAGAGCAATCAAAGCACTGACTTTTTAATTAAAAAATTTGTATTTAAACATAAATAGCCACATGTGACTAGCAGCTACCGTGGTGGACAGTGAAGAATGCTCTTTAAAATCTCCAAAATACAAGGAAAGATTCTGTGGACCCAGGAAAATGATGGGGGAGAAATTGGCAGTAAGAGTACTGATATGCCAAATGACAGTTTTGAAGACAATGATGATAGTAGCAGGAAGTCCCACAGTGAAATCTCAGGTTTGGGCTGTTCACGTAGGTACAGACTTGGTGGAGAAGAAATAAAATTACAGTATCCAAATACTGTTTCTCGTGTCCTTCACATCTTAGCTGACTTGCAGCTGGAGTTATGTTTTCATTAGTTTTATAGTTAAAAATGAACTGAAGTATCAGAAATCCTGTCTGTTTCCTTGGCATCCACTCTGGTCCAGGTGAGGACGCTATCCGTTTTCCATTCCAACCCTTCATGCAGAAGTGCATAGACGAGCTATCACTGGGGAAGCATAATCTGAGCTAGGCAAATCTAGCTGGGTTTTTCATGATCACTTAACAGCAAATTACCCCAAAGTTGCTTTGGAGAGGGGAGGGTTTTATTTTCCTGGCATCATGTACTTATAATAAAAATGTCCCTTTTAATAAAAATCAATAACAACTTAAAATACACAATAAATGTTGTAACATTAATAAAACATACTACCTACTAAATCCAGCTTTACTATGTAATGTACACTATTTACAACCTGCATTTCAGGCCTGATCATGCTTCCAACAGCGAGTGAAATGGCCTAAAACAGCTGTCAGATGGTGTGAAATGAACACAGACACAAGGTAAATAAAACTCAAATGAACCCTGAATGTTCTCTCTCAGCAGTGAGTCCAGCCCTAGGTAACTAAGGATGACTGTATGACTTGTACCCATGTGTACTATATGCCCTTCCTCCCTCCATCTGTCCCTCTTTCCTTTCCTCCCTCACTCTTTCTATTCTTCCTTCCTACCATGTGCACGGAATCTGAGGGATACAAAATAAATCGAAGGTATCCCTTGCTTTCTAGGAGCTTACAGCATCATTATGGAGATGAAATATTAACTATATAAATGATGCAGTTCTTCATGACTCCCTGATGCTTAAAGGGTATACAGCTCTGATCCACTGTGTGAGCCGTTTCCTCTATCTGAATTGCCTTGCCTTTCCTTCTCCACCTAGAAAACCCCTGTGTATCCTTCAAGGCCTCAGTTACATGTCACCTCCTTTATGAAGACTTCCTTGTGCTCCCAGAGACTGTGATTATGCCTTTTGTGCTCCCATAGTATTTTTTCATTCTCCAGTGATAGTGATCATCACATGCACTCTATAGTGAGAGTTCTTGTCTGCAAGGGAGACTGGAAAACATAGTTTAGTTGTGTGTCCAGAGGAAGGAAGTTTAGTGTTCACATAGTCAGTTTGGAGAGCTAGACAGAGCCTCAAATTCGTGTCCAAACACTCTCCTTCTTATTCATGATGCCCAAGCACACCAGCTTTCTGGGTTTTCTTTGCACCATGCAGATTTCCTCTTTACATTTTCTGTTCTCTCTTCCCAGAATCTTTCCCCCCAAGTATCTGTGATCTCCGACTCCAGACCCCACCAGTTACTGTCTAGCACCTTATGTTGCTCTATTTTCTTCATAGCACTTAGTACTCACTTTAGTTGTATTATCATCTACTTCCACTGAGTTGTATGTTCAATGAGGGCACTGTGTTCTCAGACAGCCCTGTACACCAGCACCTAGAACCTGTCTAACCTGTCTAACATAGCTCTATGCTTATTTGTTAAATGGAAAAATCCCAATTGGAGGCCAAATTTCAGGTGCCTTCTAGTCTGGCCCTTCTTGCAGTAAGTCTATGGCCATGCCTGGCTGCATCCTGAGGTTCAACCTCTGGGGCCAGACAGTTCAGGTTCCTTTAGTGGACAATCTGACAATCCCATTCTTCTTTGAATTGATGAATCCCAAAGAAGATTCTTTCATCTTCTTCTGGTTCTAAAGAACAGTTGAGATGGGGTGGGCATAAAGCAGCTGACATGCTAAGGATCAACCCCACCTGACAAACAAACTAAAGGTCCAGCAAGGTCTACAAAAACTACCTTAATGAGCTCTGCCCCTAAATGGTCAAATCGAAACTGTGGACCCCAGCTATTTTCTAGTTTATGTGACATTGAGGAATTATTTAATTTTCATGGGCTCAGTTTTCTGTAAAATGGGCATAATAATAGAGATGAGATCACCTATGTGTGTAAAGCAGTAGGACAATGCCTGACATATAGCAGGAACTCAATAGATACCTCTTCACCACTTTCCCTTTATCTTTCTCCATTTTCTTTTTATCTTCTCTTTTTCCTTCTTTTACCTTGTTTTCTGATAGTCAGGCTCATGCATGAATATCTAATAATTTGCTTTTATTTGCCTCTTTCTCTGTCTCTCAGAACTCACAGACCCTTTTCTACTTACAGGACTCTTAATATGATCCTTGTTTGTCTCCCTTGTCCACTGAACTTTCAGTATAGACTAACTTTCCTGAAGAACATAGCAAACTTCCAGTACATGTAGTTAATAGGTTAATAGGCTTCAGGGGACTCGATTTGGCCCATATTTAGAATGCAATAATGAATTGTGCTTTAATTGGTTTTCCCTCATTTAGGGGCCATGGGAACATAATTTCCTCAAATTCTCAGTAGGATCTGTGGTTGGGGTAATGATTGAATTCTGTTTCAGCCAGACTAAACGTGGAAGGTCCTTCTAGGACAAAACACAGATCTCTGTTCTTTCCCACAAGTGGGGGTGCAGATCCAGTTCCCTACATGCCTGCTAAAGTACTGAATTCAATCCCCAGAGAGACTTTTTCAACAGAGCCATTAACAACTGCCTTTGCTACACTCCTTCGGCAGCCATGACAATGTGGTTCTTTTGGATATGCAAATACTGGATAGATAGGAAGAACAAAATTTAAAAAATCAGATTAGCTTGGTTTCAATTAATAGTAAAAATGATGAGCATATATAGCACCCTGGAGAGGTGCGTAGAAGGCTTTGACACATTCTGAGTTCCGTCAAATGACTGAAAGGGACAGGAGCATAAGTATTGGCTCTTGTGTGAGCACCTTGAGGACTGGGCTGATACCTTTTTTTATGTTTGCATTCTGGGGCCTATCATCTAATAGATGGAAATAAAATGAAAAGTTCCTAGGGCTTTAACTAAGATTGGAAAGGGCTGCTTGATGTAAGAATATGGCTTGGATAATATACATTCTCTATGCTTTAGCTTGATAGGTGTTGAAATGTCTCGTGTGTGTGTGTGTGTATGTGTGTGTGTGTGTGTGTGTGTGTGTACCTAGATTTTATTTGAGGAAAATGAAGAGGGAGGAGGGTTAAAGAGAAGAGAACTCATGTTTATTTTGTTTTGTTTTCAATGTGTACTACAACCAGCCCACTTTACTCAGCACTTTCACAAATATTGCTTTTGTTATTCTCCTTTACAGATGTGAAAAACTAGAACCAGCGAGGTTAAGAAACACGTCCAAGTTCATACAGCTGAGGCAGTATTGAGACTATGGTCACTATCCTCTAAAATTGATGCTTCTTCACCAAAATCATAATAGGCCAAGGTGGAGGCAGCAGGCAATGAGGGATAAAGGGGGCACCACCTACTCAGATTTTGTATGTCAACTGGCCTGAAGATTTTGAAAGCCCTTTCAGGGCTGATGTAAAATGAGCTGTAATCTCTGCATGCTCTACCTTCTCCTGGCAGCCTCAGTGATTCATATTTTAGGTTTATCTCATGGACAACCTAAGTTGCAGGTGAACTTGAGCTGTGTGAATTCCCACGGAGAGCTGTGATAACACAGGTAAGGAATGGGCCTGGCAATTGTCACGTTCGAATTTAGAGATCCAGGTCTTGGGAGGTCAATACACTTCTTTTTGTTTTTTTGAGACAGAGTCTTGCTCTGTCACCTAGGCTGGAGTGCAGTGGCGCGATCTCGGCTCACTGCAAGCTCCACCTCCCAGGTTCACGCCATTCTCCTGCCTCAGCCTCCTGAGTAGCTGGGACTACAGGCACCCGCCACCACACCCGGCTAATTTTTTGTATTTTTAGTAGAGAC
Source organism: Mandrillus leucophaeus (assembly GCF_000951045.1). Taxonomy (NCBI): domain Eukaryota; kingdom Metazoa; phylum Chordata; class Mammalia; order Primates; family Cercopithecidae; genus Mandrillus; species Mandrillus leucophaeus. The sequence goes on along the minus strand of NW_012105520.1, from coordinate 218,204 downwards.
GAGGTTTCACCGTGTTAGCCAGGATGGTCTCGATCTCCTGACCTCATGATCCACCCGCCTCGGCCTCCCAAAGTGCTGGGATTACAGGAGTGAGCCACTGCGCCCGGCAATACATTTCTTAATATGCAGGATTCTGTTGTGATGAAGGGGTGAGAGGTTTTAGTCCTCACCACGCACCCACCCGCCCCCTGCCTAACTTAGGCAATTGCTCAGAGGCAGTGATGATGATAAATGGAAGATAAATTCTAGTTGCTTGTAGCCTTGGGCTTGCTTTAACTCCTCAGAAAATTTGAGAATAGAGTGCCCCTTATTGTTCTCTTGAGTTTCTTCAATCCTCTCAACCAGGGTTTCTTGACAGTCTGAACCACAGGAACTCATGTAACCTGCAATGATTTTTCTTGCTCTACTCACCGCCCACTATGGGCCATTAGGGTAACACCAGGCCCTCACTGTATGTTGTCTTCTGGGGTCTGAAAGTTGGTTTTTTGAGTGATAAGTGTCTTTTAGAAGAGGCAGTGTGGCTTGGCTTTTGGGGAAGCACGTGGATTTTGGAGTCATTCATACCTGGGTTTGAATCAAATCTTGATCATGTTTTGTAACGACCTGAGATTTCTGGGTGATTCCTCATCTGGGAAACAGGGGACGTGAGTCCTTCCCAGCAGAGTGGGGATGTCAGGAATCATCTATGGAAAATTACATGATCATTCCTGAAGGCTAGTAGCCCAGGCTTTGGGGTCTGATGGACCTTTTTCTTTTTCTTTTTTTTTTTTTCAGATGAAGTCTCTGTCACCCAGGTTGGAGTGTGGTGGTGCGATCTCAGCTCACTGCAACCTCCGCCTCCCGGGCTCAAGCAATTTGCCTGCCTCAGCCTCCTGAGTAACTGGAATTACAGGTATGTACCACCATATCTGGCTAATTTTTGTATTGTTAGTAGAGACAGGGTTTCACCATGTTGACCAGGCTGGTCTCGAACTCCTGAACTCAAGTGATCTGCTCACCTCAGCCTCCCAAAGTGTTGAGATTACAGGTGTGAGCCACTGCATCCAGCCTGATGGACCTTTATCAAATCCTAAATCTGTTATTAACCAGCTGTGGAAGTTTTGAATAAATGTCTTAACCTTTCTGACTCTCAAATTTCTTATGGGTAATTTAGAGATAGGAATAACTATCTTTTAGGGTTAATGTGAGAAAATGAAATAATGTATGAGAGGAGTTAGCATAGAATTTGGTATATAGAGGGTAGTCAGTAAGTGATAATTCCTTAAATTATTCATGTCATCATTATTTCTCTTGCAAGTATTGTTAAGGTTATCCAACCTATGGTGATGATGCTGTGGTACCATGGTACCCCATCAGCCTCTTCATTCAGGAGAGAGGATTGCATTCCCCTGCTGCCAGGGCTATGGGCTACTGGTGACTGATAGCTGAGTCCTGCTGCCCTCTGTCTGAGGTTACACTCCCTCCCTGAGGCAGGCTGTCACCAATGACCTGTCCATGTAGAGATACAAAAGCCCAACCTTCTTGTCTTGTAACTGCACCAGACCAATCTGATTCAACTTTTATGTAACGAAGTTGTGAGTCATTTTGTCATTGCCATAGACCCCCTAGGTTGAAGGTCACATAACCTAAGCATGCTTCAATGGTCCAAGCATGCAACCAGAAGCAGAACCTAAATGCTTAGCCTGAGGAATAGGGACTGAATTAAGAAGTGGACACCACACGGCAGGATCCAGGATCCAATCAGATTGAGCCCTGGCATCGCCCCATGGCAGGAACCAGTCAGATAGTGCTTTCTGGTATCACCTCATTGCAAGTTCCAATCAGATGAAGACTCATTACTGTATGCTTATAAAACCTGCCCCTGGTTGGGTGTGGTGGCTCATGCCTGTAATCCCAGCACTTTGGGAGGCTGAGGTGGGAGGATCACCTGAGGTCAGGAGTTCGAGACCAACCTGGGCAACATGGTAAAACTCCGTCTCTATTAGAAATACACAAATTATCTGGACATGGTGGCACGTGCCTGTAATCCCAGTTACTCAGTAGGCTGAGGCAGGAGAATTGCTTGAACCCGGGAGGCGGAGATTGCACCACTGCACTCCAGCCTGGGTGACAGAGCAAGACTCAGTCACAAACAACCTGCCCCAGCCCCCAGCTCAGGAAACAGATTTGAGTATTTTCTCCTGTCTCTTTGCCAGTTGACATGCAATAAACCTTTCTCACTGCAAACAAGTATTTGACTTTCCATCATATGTGGACAAATGGACCCGGTTTAGTTTGGTAACAATCCCACTGGAACAACTCTGCAGGGTCCTCCCCGCTCCAGAGCTGTCTGTGGCACGGGCTGAGGCATTTGTTGCAATGTCAGTGTCCTCATCTGTCGCAACTCAACTCCTTGCTTTGCACAGCTTCTTCCCTCATGCCTCACAGATGCTGCCTGCCTCCTCACTCCTTACAGGTGCTGATTTTGAGAATACCCTCCTACAAATTTCTTGCAAGAAAATTTCAGAACCTTAGTCTGTCCCACAGATTAATCCCATTCAATATGTGAATCATTTTCACAACTGAATTGCCAACCCCCAAAACCCTCATGAGACAGAGAATGCTCTCTACCTTCTGTAATTCCCAAACTCCTTTTCTGAGATTTCTAATAATTAGAAAGTTCTTAAAAATATCTAACATTTATGTAGCTCTTTATGTATTCTTTACAAAGCATTTCTTTATATCTTATTTCTCCTGGGTACCATCACATCTTGCTAAAGCAAATCTTATTAATATTCCCATTTTACAGAAGAGCAACTCCATGAACATAAAAGACTAAAAGCAACTTTCCCAAGATTACTTAAGGAATTGCCATTAGAGGTTTATAAACCAGACTGACCCACAGATCATTTTTTGTGTGAGTGTCTAATACATCTTTTAAAAAATTGAGGCCGGGCACTGTGGCTCCTGCCTGGAATCCCAGCACTTTGAGAGGCCAAGGCGAGTGGATCACGAGGTGAGGAGTTCGAGACCAGCCTGGCCAACATAGTGAAACCCCATCTCTACTGAAAATATAAAAAATTAGCCAGGCATGGTGGTAGGCACCTGTAATCCCAGCTACTCAGGAGGCTGAGGTGGGAGAATCACTTTAACTAGGGAGGTGGAGGTTGCAGAGAGTGGATATTGTGCCATTGCATTCCAGCCCAGGCAACAGTGCAAGACTCCACCTCAAAACAAAACAAAACCAAACCCCAAAATTGAATTGGGATGATGTCTTAGTCCATTTTGTGCTGCTATATGAGAACACCTGAGACTGGGTAATTTATATTAAAAAAAAAAAAAAACAACGAAATTTATTTCTCATAGTTTTAGAGGCTGGGAAGTCCAAGATCAAGGTGCTAACATCTGGCGAGGACTTCCTGCTGCATTCTCACATGGTGGGAAGAGGAAGGAGTGAATCCACTCTTGCAAACTCTTTTTCTAATGGCACGAATCGACTCATGAAGGCAGAACCCTCATGACCCAAACACTTCTCAGTTGTCCCCACCTCTTGATACAGTTACAATGGCAATGAAACTCCAACATGAGTTTTAGAGGGGACATTCAAACCATAGCACATGACTTTAGTGTTCTTCATCGTGCCATTGCTAACATCATTCTTTATCCTTTTAATGAATTACTCTACACATTTCTGTCACCTGTCTGACCTTGGGAAACAATTTGAATTCAGAACATTTCACTTAAAAATGGTGGAAACAGGCCAGGTGCAGTGGCTTACGCCTGTAATCCTAGCACTTTGGCAGGCCGAGGCAAGTGGATCATGAGGTTAGGAGTTCCAGACCAGCCTGGCCAACATGATAAAACTCAGTCTCTACTAAAAATACAAAAATTAGCCAGGTGTGGTGGCAGGTGCCTGTAATCCCAGCTACTCGGGAGACTGAGGCAAAAGAATTGCCCGAACCCAGGAGGTAGATGTTTCAGTGAGCCAGGATCACACCACTGCACTCCACACTCTAGCCTGGGCGACAAGGCCAGACTCCATTTCGAAAAAAATACAAAAACAAACAAACAAACAAAAAAAACCATGGTGGAAACAGCATTCAACCTCAGACATTCTAACTTTGGAGCTCACATGCTTTCTAGTACACCAAGCCATCTGGTTTTTTTCTTCCTATATATGTCCTATTTCTGGGTCACAGAACAAAAATACAAAATCCACCTTGCATGTGGCAACTTTTTAATTATCCCAAATCCCTACCCTCTGAGAATTCTTTCTCCAGGTGAAGGTCCCCAACCCCTGCATCATTTCTCATGGGCTATGGCTATACATTTGCATTTTACAATGGGCTCACTTACCTGGAGAAACTCCAGTTTGATAATAACACTCTTACAATGGCCCTAGAACTTGTTAGGATAGTTCAGATGTGATCTGATCAGTGCAGAGTAGTTTAACTGAAGCTCAGCCACCTCCAAATCACCACAATCCATTTTTAATGTCTGGTCACATAACTTCACAAACCTCTTAAGTGTTTAAGTATTCCACTCAACCAGAAGACATGAGACATATGTGAGAGTGTCTCTCTTCTTTATTATCTGTCTTAAAGTTTATGTGTGCAAATATGGTCTGGTTATGAGTTAACAATACAGGAACAATCAATACCAGACTCTGAAAAAGAGCACTCCAACATGTCTATAAAAGTGAAATTAGCATCATAAAACAATTATGGATTCAAGTTGTATTTTTCTTTTTCTGTTTTCTTTTCCTTGACTTCACAAGGGGTATAGTTATCTCTGTGCTCCTAAATTAGAATTTCAATGTTTTGTAGGAATGAAAATGTCCTCAACCATCATAAGGGTCATAGCTGACACTCCTATAAAAACAGACACATTAACAAAATTAAAAGATGACAGATTTATTTAATCGAAGTTTTATGTGACACAGGAGCCTTCAGAAATAAAGGCCTACAGATCAGTTTCTATGCTTAGCCTTGATGAAGGATGGACAGTGGTGTAGAAATGTGATTGGACAAAAGGGTTTGATGAAATGCTAATAGACTGAGGGCAGACACACCACAAGGCCTGTCCATTCAGATGATTCTTGGCCTCTTTGCATAGCCTTCCTTCCTCCTGGATATGGGGTAAGGACCCTTCTGGAATGAGAGTCTTCAGGAAAAAAGGGAAAAGGGAGAGAGTGACCTTTCTAGGTTTTATGGCTTACTTTGAGGGAGAGGAGTTCTAGTTTCTATGGCTCATTTCAGAGGAGAGAAAAGAGGCGAGAAACAGGCAGGAGAAGGTCAGAGAGACCTTGCTTCTGAGGCCTCATCCCCTTTAGTTCAAAGTACTCAGCATGCAACGGGCCATACTTTGGGGTATTGTGTTCTGAGCACAAACCCTTTAAAATCCATGTTACTTTTTGGATGTGTGATTTGGGTTCAGCTGCACTACGTTTTTATTGACTCTGTTTGCAAGAAGATAATAGGAGCCAACAAGTGTTTAGTACTCACTGTGTGCTCTCAACTGTGCAAAGCATGTTAACAGATATTTTCTTGTTTCATTCTCACAATAACCTTGAGAAGTGCAGTTACTGAGTAGCTTGCCCAAGGTTACACAGCTTTTAAGAGGAACTGTAAGATATGAGCCCCGGTGGCGACATTTCTCAAGAATGGTTGTTTGATCTTCCCCTGCCTGTTGACTGAGCCTTTTACCCAATTGTTCTGAACTTGAGCAGGAACAAGGGTATCCTTTTCAGGTCCCTGCAAACTCACACTCTCAGCAGAAGAGACTGGAGGACAGACTTGGCTCAGGGATCCAATTCTGTGCCCCTGCCTGTAACCCTACTGCCCCATACCTGTCTGCTTCTTATCTGAGATACATTCTCAATTCCAAGCAACTGTGAAATCCCCCTCCACCAAAGTCCCAGAATGAACATTATTAAATGTCCAAAAAGCTATAGGAAAAGGAGAGAGAGGGGCCAACCGAGGAAAAGGTATGCAATTTGATTTTACAGGAATTACTTCATCACATCACTTAATTTCCTTTAGAGGCAAAAGTTCAATAAATTCAGGGAATGGCTCAATCTTTTATAAAAGAAAATGGCAGGCTTATTGATTTTTAATATCCTAAATATATTACCTAAATGTGGTAACAACCAATTTTGTAAGCTTCCTTAGAGGCGGTGGCCTGGCAGACTGCGTGAAACATGAAGTGATTCTTCGTGCAGTACATTTTCAAACACCTTATAAACACCTGTCATGGATTCAATGGACTTGTCAATTGTACATGCTTCCAGTGCCATCTCTGTGGGATATGCTTTTTTACTATCTTGTGACTCTAATAGAGAATCGTCGTGAGGGTGTCTTTCCCACATACTGACAAATTGGCTTACAGAGGAAAGGCTGGGGATCCTTTAAAGTTGTTGACATGAGTTCTTTATATGGAAGCAATAACACTTGCTCTTGAAATGACATCGCATACGGTTTCCTATATACAATAATTATATGTTTAGCACCTCTATGTTTGACATAAGCCTACAGTGATGTTAGGGTGAAGGTTTCCATAACATCTCATTCTCTTGGTCTTGGTATATTTTCTTTGGCTCCAATTATGTTTTTAGAACATTTGAAGAGCCGTCTTCCACCTCGTTGGTTACTTTTACTGTAAAGTATAAGTAGGTGGATGAGAGTTTGCCTTTTATAAAGCAGAAGAGCATCATATGCCTTTGTGTTATTGGCGCCTTTGCTCCCTGTGGTAATTGGTGACTCCTTAAATAAAGCAGAAAATGTTTTGCTTCCCAAGGAGATTTAGAATGAAAGGTGAAGGCAGAGGCCCATTGAAGCCATCCCAGAATAAAGTTCAGGTGATGGAAAAAAATGGAAGCCTGCTCCCAACATACTGATTAGGATTCATTATGACTCTGCAGGAAAAACATGACACCCTGTTTCTCTACCAAGATCCTGATTTGACATCTATTGTTTGTTTCTATGGAGAAAATAATTGGGAACAGATGGCCTCTGATGTCCTCTCCAGCAGTGTGGATGGAGATGTAAGTGCTTGATTGCCTATCCTCAATGTGGTGCAGTGGGTGTGTGCTTGGACTCTGGATTTCAATGGTTTGGGTTCAAATTCCATCTTCTAGTTTCTTCTTGTGGCATCTTGAGCAATTTAACTTCTCTGTGCCTCAATTTCTGCATTTCCAAAGTGAGAATAGTAATTATAGGTTCAGTTTTAGAAAGTCCCAAGCAAGCAGTGTGGTGAAACCAAGCAGACCAGAATAGAATCCTATCTTTGCCAGTTATTAATGTTCTGAACTTGAACGTACTATTTTATCTACAATATATGTGCATGTATAATAATGATAATAGTGATAGTAATAGTATCTACTTCACAGGGCTTGTGGTGAGGATTGATAAAGATAATATATACTCTGTACTTAGGATAATGCCTGGCATATATGTACTCAATAAATGGTCATTTTATTGTAATAAATATCATTGTTTTATTTATTTATTTTTTAAATAGAAGAGAATGTTAGTGGCATCAGTGTTGATACCAGGAGGTCATCATTAGACTCTTGAAGCCCAGTGGAGGAGGTGCCTCTAGTTTTAGTAAAATACAGGAGCTACTGCAGGCAATGGGGAAATGAAGGACAGGTACTGGGATAGGAGAGGGAGGGGCAGTTGCTATGAAGATTAACAGTGTCTGTTGAATGCTGCCTCCTGACTATAAATGGGCTGCCATGCATGTGCCACCTCTACACCAGTGACTAGTGGCTTTTTTTTTTCCCTTTCATATCTAGTCCTGTAGATAATGTAGGCTTTTGGATCTGACTTTTTTTTTTTTTTTTTTGAGACAGGGTCTCGTTTGTTGCCCAGGTTGGAGTGCAATAGCTTGATGACAGCTCACTGCAGCCTCAAACTCCTGGCTGAAGCCATCCTCTTGCCTCAGCCTCCCTGGTAGCTGCGACTACAGGCACATGCCTCTGCCCCAGCCATACCAGTGATTTCTTAAAGCCATCAGCTGAACACTGACCCCCACCACAAGGTTTCATGTTGGAATATGGGCATGCTGCGGTCTAGGGAATGCTCACAGGTCCCGATGGTGACCAAAACTCTTTTTGACCAAACTTAAATCAGCTCCTCTGAGTCCCTAGTCCCTCTAAATCCTTTTTCTCCCCTTTTTTTGAGACAGTCTTACTCTGTTGCCCAGCATGGAGTGCAGTGGTGCAATCATGTCTCACTGCAGCCTTGAACTCCTGGGTTCAAATGATCCTCCCATCTCAGCTTCCCATGCAGCTAGGAGTATAGGTGTGTACCACCACACCCAGATAATATTTTTATAGAGATGGGGCCTTGCTATGTTGTCAAGGCTGGTCTTGAACTCTAGCCTCAATTAATCCTTCTGTCTTGGCCTCCCAAAATGTTGAGATTACAGGCGTGAGTCACTGGCCCGAGTCCTCTTTTTGATGAGGACTCTGTCCTTGGCCTGCTTACTCCAGTTTTAGCAAAAATCCTGCTGTGTTTGGTGAAAATCTTCCCCCCTTGATATCTTGTCAACTTCTCCAGTGCCCACCCTCCATATCTTATCACCCTGGCCTGCCTTCAGCAAGAATCCTGTTGGGTTGCTCTAGCAAGAATCCCCCTAGCCTTGATGTTTTCTCTTAGTAATTTTCCATCCACGGACCCTTACCTTGCATCTTGGCTGTAAATCTCCACTTGTCTTTGTTGTGTCTGGTGTTGAGCCTGATCTCTCTCCTCTACTGCAAAACTCACATTATGGTGGTCTGTGTCTTGCATAAAGACTTCCTTTCCAGCTTGAGACTGATCAAGATTCTTCACTTCACCAAACTTTAGTCAGGCTCCTGAACCTTCTCCAAATTCGTCTGTGTATTTCCTTGTAAAATCCAATTTTAACAAAGAACACTGTTAAATTGGTTTGGTAAGAAACCCCCATCCTTGGTATCTGATCAAGTTCCTCATCCTCTACCATCCCATGGGTATGTCCGATCACCCTGGCCCATCTTCAGCAGAATTCTGTAAGGTCAGTTTAGCCAGAATCCCCCTTACCCGTGAGGATGTTTCCTCTTAAGGATTCTGCATTCACTGACCCCACGCTGCTCCTTGGTGATAAATTCCCATTCTCCAGTGCTGTATTTGGAGTTGAGTCCAATCTCTCTCCCCCACTGCAGGACCCCATTGATAGGTCCCAGTACCTATCATGATGGTCCCGAATAAAGTCTTCCTTAACATGCTTTAACCAGTGTTACTGAATAATTATTTTCTTTAACAAGGCCCAGAGTTAACAGAGATTTTGAGATGAACACTCAGGCTTTAAGAAAAGATGGCTTTAGCTTCTGTCTCAGGGCTGTAGTTGGCGCTGAAGAGCCTCATCAGGACCTGGGGAAACGGTGTCTGTGTGTGTGTGTGTGTGTGTGTGTCCACGCGCACAAGTGCGTGCGTCCATGTGTGCCTTCAGATATATGCTGTCTTGTTTCACATTTATAATGTGGCACTATCTTTCCAGGAGGAATGGATTAATAATCTACATAAGGCATTTAATTAAAAATGTGTCATCACCTCATTAATGTCTTCTCCAAGGATGCATCATTATTCTCTTTCGTTAATAGAAGTGATGTGCATGTGGCCCGTGCAGAGGCCTGCTAGCCTGTAATGGCAGGTGTGGAAGGCGGGTGGAGCAGGAGAGGGGGCCTGCTTTGTTGTACCCTTAAAGGCCCTGCTTCCATGTGCCCAGGGGTGGAACCTCTCCCTTTGGTCTCTGTGTTCCTGTTTATTTGCAGTGCTCAGTGTTTAGCCCCTGAGGTGTCTGATTCTGCCGGATGGTGAGGATCCAGGGTCCTAGCTTCCTGGAAGGCTGATGGGTCTCTTGGGCAGCTCCTCTGCACAGAGATCAAGAGAGGATGTGGAGCCCCACAGTGTAACAGTCCCCAGCTCTAGTTTCCTTTCAAATGTAAGTACAAGGAAGCAGAAAGGAACACAGAGGGGCCCCAGAAGAAGGATAATGAATTATTCATCTCATAGTCTGGGCTCTAGGCTCATAGCACCTCCTCTTTTCCCCATCCTGAAAGGCAGCCAATGAGAAAGGCACCTAATTCGCTGGTTGAATTACTGCGTATGAATGGCTAGAGGATCTATTTCAAAGCTGCACTTGGAATTGGCCTATTAAAAAAAGCAGCCCAATTTGTTTCAGAAGCTACACTGGAAATGAATGAGGGCTGTTCCATCTTTACTGGCTATTAAAAAAGCTTTGCTCCTCACAGAGCAACTATTTTAATTAAATCAATAATTATGTTTTATTGAATTCAATGCTCTTCAGCAAAAATCAGCACAGAGCCTTTGAAAACTTAATTTAGGTCAATAGTGGGTTAGAGGAGGAAGGGGCAGCAGGTGGGGGTGGTGGTGGGGGAGAGGATCAGAGAGGAAACTGGCTCTTTAACCACACTGGTTACAGTTGCTCCCTCCCCTTTAGCTTTGGAGAGAGGTACCATTTGGGGTCCAGCTTCAATTCCCTGGTGTGATCTGAGAGACCAAAATAGATGTCCCTTTGTCCACTAAAATGGGCTCCAAGGTGAAGAAAACAAAAGTTAGATGTATGGGTCCAGGGTTTAGGACTGCTGGCACGGCAATTTCCTACATTCCTATGGCTGTAAGAAAAACCACACTCTTGCTAAATTCCTTAGCAACAGGAGTTATCAGACCCCTCCTAACTCTGATTCATAACCTAGACCGTTATAACTCTGATTGGACAGAGGACCGGCCTTACATTCTTTCCTGGTAAGCAACTGCAGACCTCAAGCCAGTTTCAGCCCTCTGATAGAGGCTAGGCACAAGCTATCTTTGTGTCCTATAGTTTAGCTTTTGACAGAAGGAACCAAATTCTACTTCAATTTAGTGCTGAAACCCTGCTTCAAAGTGAACAAGGGATGCATGTTATGTATCTGTTAACCCATTGTGCCTGTACTCCACCCCCCCCCATAAATTTTTGTGGCTTTTCCTCCAAACCTGCTGAATATGTATGCTTCTTTTGTGTAATACGGACCCCGTGAGGTGTCAAATCCAACCTGCCCTTCACCTCTTCAAAGAGAGCGCACCTCTGGTCTGGAGACTCTCTCTTCCTCGTGTGCAAGCTGATATCACCAATAAAGCTCTCCTGGTGTTCTTTTGGATGACACTGAGAAGCATGCAGATTTTTGTTTAGGGGGGTGGGTTGGGGTGGGGAGGGGAGATAATATTAGGTTGGTGCAAAAGTAATTGCGGTTTCTGCCATTAAAGGTAATGGCAGAAACCGCAATTACTTTTGCACCAACCTAATATTTAAACCCAAACTTTCTAATGTCACTTTTTTTTCTTTTCTTTTCTCTGCCCTGCCCACAACCCACTCCAGGATGCTTTAGTTGCTCAGGCTGCTTCTGGCTGGCCGTTCCACAGGTGAAGAACAGTGGGCAGAGTGTTTTGTCTCTGTATTTGTAAAGTACGTTCTCATGCTGGATTAGGGATTATTGCAGTAACTTCCTACCCAGTGTCGGGGCTGTGTCCTGGACTTTTTCTTAAGTTCATACTCTTAACCTGTCTGGAAAGTAGAGCTGGTTCAGTCACCTTCTCCTTTCTCTCTCCAGTGGCTGCTCCTTGGTCCAGGGTTACAAACTCATTTGCTTTATCTGAGCTGGGCAGGTAACCTACATGAGTGAGCAGGAGGGTGGGGACTGAGGCAGGTGAGGAAGAAGCACACTTTGGCCTAAAAGGCATGGCTGAAGCCCAGCCCCAGCTAATGGCTGCCGTGTAGAAACAGAGCCTCATGTTGCTGGTATTTTGATTTCTTTTCTTGAAGAAAATCTGGAAATCCTGGCTTTTTCATGAGTGTCAAGTTGTAAATATTGGCTACTGTGGTGGGCTTGGCCACATGATATACTATGGGCAATGACATGTGAGTAGAGTTATTGATGTGTGCCATTGCTAAGCAGAAGTTCTAGAGCCAATGCATGGTTCTCCCACCCTTCTTTTCCCTTTGTTACCAAATTTTGTTGGGAGGTAAAATTTTCCTCTACCAATTTAGGTCTGAAATGGTCAGAGGGCTGACAGATTAACAAGAGAAAAGGCAAGGTTTATTTTCATTATTTTCATGCATGCATAAGTGGAACTCCCAGTAATGGAAAACTTAAGGAAGAATCCCAAGAAAATGTTGATATATTTCAACCAAAATGGGGTTTTAGGGCTTTCATGGGAGAGAATGGAATAGTCCATTGGCTTTTTGGATGCGAATGTAATGGGCAGTCTGTCGTCTTGCTGGCTGGAAGTTTCCCATAGTGGAGTTTTATGGCAGCTGAATTCATACTTCCTGGGACTAAGGGTCTGTGTTTTTCAAACAGGAGAATCCTTGGGAGGAGTTCAATGGCAGATTAATTTTCAAAAGGTTCTGCTTAACTTTAAATAATGATTCTCTCTGCAGCTTCTGTCTATTCAGATGTTTTTAGTCTAAAATAATCTTTATATCACTTTGGCTGGCTCTTGATTCCTTCAAATGCACATCCCAGACAGAGCTTGCTCCCTCCTTCGGCCTTTGTCTCAGGGCTGAAGTCAGCCCACAACAGATGTAAACACAAGCAAGAAAGAAAGCTCAATGTTGTTGAATGCCACTCAGTTTGCAGGCCATTTCTTCCTGTGATAATTTAGCCTAAGCTGACAAATACATCTACTAAATTAAAAACATATTTTGGCAATATAGTGAAAACTAAAAACCATAAATCTATGGGTCATCAATTTTCAACCTTTGCTCTACAGGATAAAGTCCAGCTTTCTTATCATGACATGTGGAGCCCTTTCTTAGACATGCCAGCTCAACTGCCTTGACGTCTAGCACTTGGCACTAGCCATTTCACACTCCTTGCAGGTCATTCTGCATCACGGGCACTTCGTGTTTGCCTGCACAAAATGCAGCCTCTGTCTAGAATGTCCTCCTCCTCCTCCTCCTAGGCTAAGGCACGACCTCAAGATGGAACTTCAGAAGGAGCCAAACCAGCAAGGACATGATTGCAATAGTGGACAAGAGCCCATCTTCCTGGAAAGACCAGCTTTCAACAGTGAAACTGTTCAGAAGCCATAAGAAACTGGTCATTAAAAATCCAATACCTGACTGGGCGCGGTGACTCATGCCTATAATCCAAGCACTTTGGGAGACTGAGACTGGCATATCACTTGAGGTTGGGAGTTCAAGACCAGCCTGACCAAAATGGATAAACCCAGTCTCTACTAAAAATACAAAAATTAGCCAGGCATGGCAGTGCATGCCTGTAATCCTAGGTACTCAGGAGGCTGAGGCAGGAGAATCACTTGAACCGGGGAGGCGGAGGTTGTGGTGAGCTGAGATTGCACCATTGCACTCCAGCCTAGGCAACAAGAATGAAACTCCATCTCAAAAAAAAAAAAAAAAAAAAAACAATACCTTCTAGTACATTGATCATTGACCATCTGCATCCATCCACCTGGCATTTGGAATGAGGACTGACTAATCCCTCTGAACTGAACAAGCCCCTAGTTTTTTAAATGTTTCATGGGCAGTGATGTATCTTAATAAATATTGATTTTCTTATTAATATTTTCCAGACATTACAGTTACTCTACATGTAATCCTTACTACAATTTGTTTTAGGGAAGTGCCATCATCATTTCTATTTAACAGATGAGAAAATGGAGTAACAGAGAGGTTAAGCAACTAGCCTAAAGTCACACAGCTTGTAAATTTTCACTTCAGCCTTCAAATCTATGCAGACTGGAGTCGGAGATTAAAGTGTTAATTAGGAAAATAGAAGTAGCCACATCTGTCCCTGAAGCTGGAAAAGGGTGTCATGACATGGCTTACATTAGGCATGAAATATGATTCAATAATTCATCAAAATTCAATCTAATTCAACAACCAAACTGTTACTGTACTCCTACCCTTTTTCAGTTATCACACTAACTTAAGGGATTCAAAGAACAAACCAGACCTTTTCTGCAAAGGAACTTTTGGCTAAAAGTGATTCTGTGTTTTGTCTCTGTTCAGAAAGTAGTCTAAGACTGGTGGGGAAACTTTTTTTTTTTTGGAAAGAAGCAAAAACAAAACCCAAAGCAACTTCATAGACATCTACTGCATAGGAAGACAAAGAAAAACCCTGCTGCTGACAGACACCTGCATGAAAGACAGGAAGCATCTGACAGAGTCAGGCCAGGAACCCCTGCAAGGAAGCAACCACTCAACAGGGTATGTTTAAAAGCGGGTTTCATTAAGATGTTTTCAAACTGTGACCAACCACTGGTGAGAGCGCTCGTGTAGCTCATAAACCTCCCTTGATGCTGAGTGGGTGCTCAGGAAGATCAAATCAAACTGATTTGTTATTTTTATAGAGTGCTGTATGTGTGTGTGTATGACAGACACAGAGAGAGAGATCTTCCTTGGGCACCATTCTCTTACCTGCAGCCAGAGAGAACCATAGAACTCAGCTTTCTAGAGTAGTGCCTGGTTGAAGAGGAGAATTCTAAGGTTAGAGCAGGAATTTGCAAACTTTCTGGAAGGCAGATAGTAAATATTTCAGGTTTTGCAGGCCATTTGGTCTGTTTTGCAGCTACTTGACTTTGCCATCATAGTGTGAAAGCAGCCATAGACAATATGAAAATGAATGAGCCTGGCTATGTTTCAATAAAACTTTATTTACAAACACAGTCTGTGGGCCAGATTTTGCCCGCAGATCATATTTGCTGATCTCCACTTTAGAACTTTCAGCTCAATCCCATCAGGAGTAGGAGAAAGGGAAGAAGGATCCAAAACTTTATGCTGTGGTGATTCAAGAAGAGTGAGAATGGGAAGGTGGGTGCCATATACAAGGTCAAGGTGTGTTTCTTGAATGCCTGGAATTTGCCACATTTAGGAAAGTGAAGGTGTCACTTGCTTTGGTACACAGGCTTTGCATGAAGATAGGACAGATATAGATATACTTTTTCTATTTTAGAAAAATTTTATATATACAGAAGAGTTGCAAAGAGGGTACAGTGCTGGGGCTCATGAAAATGAGCCCCAAAATAAGGGTCTCAGGACCAGCCTCAGAAGCGGAGTTTCTCTCTGACCTTCTGCCTCCCTGTCTCTCACCTCTTATTGTCCCCCAAGGCTAGCCATAGAAACTAGTATCCTTCTTCCTAAGGTGGGGTCTTAGAAATCAGGACCCCTTTTCTCTAAAGTCAGCCATAAAACATTAAACTATTACTCTAAATTTCCCCTGCCTTTCTGTGTAAGAACTGACCATAAATAAATTCTATGCATACTTTGTTTGATTGTAGCTCAAAAGACCCCCATTCCAGAAAGGGTGCTACCCTATACTTGGGAAGAAGGAGTGCTGCACAGAGAGGCCTGAAGAAGAATTTGAACAGACAGGCCTTGCTGAGTTTCCCCACTCAGTCTATTAGCATTAGATCGTACTCTTTTTGTCCAGTCATAGTCCACGACTTTTCATTCTTTATTGAACCTAAGCATAAAAATGGATAGTCTTCCCTGTATCTTTGGGCCTTCAATCTGAAGGCTCCTGTGCCATGTAAAACTATGAACAAATACATAATTCAACATCTCTTTATCATAAAAACTCTCAAAACTTAGGTATAGCAGCAGGAACAAACCTCAACATAATAAAGGCTGTTTATAACAAATCCACAGCTAACATTATAATAAGTGGAGAAAAGCTGAATGCTTTCTCTTTAAGATCTGGAACAAGGCAAGGATGCCCACTTCCCCCACTTTTATTCAGCATAGTACTGGAAGTCCCAGCCAGAGCAATCAAGCAAGAGAAATTTGTAAACAAAGGGCACCCAAATTGGAAAGAAGGAAGTAAAATTGTCCCTGTTTATAGGTGACGTGATCTGATATATAGAAAACCACAAAGATTCCTCCAAGAAACTATTAGAACTAATAAATGAATTTAGTAAAATTGCAGGGCACTAAGTCAACACACAAAAATTAGTAGCATTTTTATACAGGAATAGAAAATTATCTGAAAAAGAAAAAAGGTAATTCCTTTTATAATAGCTACAAAAAATATCTAGGAATAAATTTAACCAAGGAGGTGAAAGACTTGTACACTGTAAACGTTGATTTAAAAAATTGGAGAGGGACAAAAAATGGAAAGATATGCTGTGTTCATGGGTTGGAAGAATTAATGTTAAAACATATAACCCAAAGCAATCTAGAGATTCAACGCAATCCTTGTCAAAATACCAATGACATTCTTCACAGAAATAAAAAAAAAAAAAGAAGCCTAAAATTCACATGGACCCACAAAAGACCCTGAATAGCGAAAGCAAACTTGAGCAAAAAGAACAAAGCTGGTGGCATCATATTACCTGACTTCAAAATATACTACAGAGCTATAGTGACCAAACAGTATGGTAGTAGCATTAAAAACAAACAAACAAACAACAACAAAAAAAACCGTAGACCAGTGGTACGGAATAGAAAGCCCAGAAATAAACCGATGCATCTATAGCCAATTGATTTTCAACAAAGGTATCAAGTATACACTATGAGGAAAGGACAGCTTCTTCAATACATGTTGCTGAAAAAACTGGATATCCACATGCAGAGGAATAAAACTAGATTCTTATCTCTCACCATACCCAAAAATTAATTCAAAATGGATTAAAGACTTAAATTTAAGACCCAAAACTACCAAGCTACTAGAAGAAAACATATGGGAAAATCTCCATTACATTGGTCTAGGCAAGGATCTTTTTGGATAAAACATTAGAAGCACAGGCAACAAAAGCAAATATAGATAAAAGGGATTACATCAAATTATGCACAGCAAAAGAACCAACAGAGCATAGGGACAACCTATAGAATGGTAGAAAATATTTGCAAACTATGTATCTGATAAGGGGATCATATCTAAAATATATAAGAAACTCAGCCACAAAAAAATAACTGGATTACAAATGGGCAACAGACCTGAATAGACATTTTTCA
Source organism: Mandrillus leucophaeus (assembly GCF_000951045.1). Classification (NCBI taxonomy): domain Eukaryota; kingdom Metazoa; phylum Chordata; class Mammalia; order Primates; family Cercopithecidae; genus Mandrillus; species Mandrillus leucophaeus. The sequence continues at coordinate 201,230 of NW_012105520.1, read as the reverse complement.
AAAGGAGACATAGAAATGGCCAACAGAGGCCGGGTGCAGTGGGTCATGCTTGTAATCCCAGCACTTTGGGAGGCCGAGGCAGGTGTATCACCTGAGGTGAGGGGATCGAGACTAGCCTGGCCAACATGGCGAAACCCCTTCTCTACTAATACAAAAAGTTAGCTGGACATCGTTGTGCATGCCTGTAATTCCAGCTACTTGGGAGACTGAGGCATGAGAATAACTTGAACCCAGGAGGCGGAGGTCGCAGTGAGCTGAGATTGCGCCACTGCACTCCAGCCTGGGTGAAGGTGAGACTCCATCTCAAAAAAAAAAGAATGACCAACAGATATATGAAAAAAAAAAAGCTCAGTATTACTAATTGTCAGGGAAATGCAAATTGAAACTACAATGCATATTGGATTGAGCAAATTGAACTACAATGCATATTGGCACAGAGCTCCTAAAATCTGAGACCTCGAGTTTTCATTGGTGCCACTGTGGGGCAGAAATTTTCAATTTCAAATTCTATTTCAGAATACTATGAAGGGTGGAAAGGTCCTCTCCTGTTCCTTTCCCAGCCTCTGTCCTTCTTATTAGGCAAATTTAGCTTACTAGGCGAGACATTAAGTAAATATGTTCACTTGGCTTACTCTAGCTTTAATGTTTACAAAATATTATGGTAGGAATCCAAGTATCTTGGGGCCAAAGCCATTTCCCATTCCAAGATGCAGAGCCCAAAGAATAATAAGCCTCATCTTCACTTGTGACTCTCTGAAGCACAGAAGGAGGTTTAAGTACATTACCCACAGCAGCTCAGATGGAAGTGTCCCAGCCATGCTTCCTCTTGGCAATGCTGGAATTCCTGGCGCAAAATCTCTCATTCTTCCATGCTGAAGAACTCTCCATTTATGTCTTCCTGTCCACACCATCTCCTAGTTATGAAAGCTCTCCCCTCCCCCTGGAGTACCACTGCATGTGACACAGTCCCAATGTGTCATGTCCTCCCACCATGTCCAGCCCTCCAAGGTTCTGATTGCTCTGCTCTTTGAGAACTTATCCTAAAGGCTTTGTTTTTGATTTGTTTCTCAGCAGAAGGGGGAGGAAGCTAAGCAGGGAATGCCAAATGCTCTGTGGATAGCAGGTTACCTGGGGTGCTATGCATCCCCTCCCAGAGGCTCAAGTGACTTCCCTGCCGTACCTATCGTTCCTCCTTCTGGCCCCTCCTACTCAAGTAATCCAGGCTTCTGCCAGCCATGACCTAGAATATGGACCCTGGCCTGGGCTTCACTCCCAAAATGTCACCAACACAGGCCCAGAGTTGCTTTTCTCAAACTATGCTCTGTGGAAAAAGTAGCCCATAGAAATGTGCCAGGAAAAAAGCATTGCACCATCAAATACATTTAGTGAAGTTTGGGTGAAAGAAAATCAAGCTGGCTTCCTTACTGTAGGACCCCCAGGACAGTGAAAAACTAATGTTATTGGGAAACTACCAAAGTTGGTACAGAAAACAGTTCCCCAAACATGCCTGACCTTAGAACACTTTGTCATGCAGCATGTGGAAGAATGGATTCCACTTTGGGAAATGCTCACCTAGCAAATACTGAGGAGCAAAGAAACATTTATTTTAAAACATCCACTCCTATTTTCATACATTTAAAAAAGACTTTCTCCCTATAATAAATAGCCTTTGTATGCTTAGAGTTCACAAAGTTCTTCTACATTCGTTGGCTCATTAAAAAGATGAATTTGTGCTAAATATTTTGAATGGGTAGTACATTCTCCTGGTTCAGAAACAGAAACTGTGCGTAGGTATTCAGTATTAAGTCACTGTCGTCTCATCCTTGTCTTCCATATGCTCAGATTCCATTTTCCTCCCTTACTCCCAAACAGCTACTGTTGTGACACTATTCAGTTTCCATACAGACTTCATGTATATAAATGCAGAAAAATACAACATCATTTCTTAGCCTCCAAGTTTTTAATAGAAAAGGACAATTTTACAGTACCTTAAAATGTGAGGTTTATTGAGGTATAATTTACACAGAATAGAATCCACCTTTTTATAGCGTTCAACTCAAAGAACTTTTTTTTTTTTTTTTTTTTTAATGACAAGTCTCACTGTGTCACCCAAGCTGGAGTGCAGAGGGACCATCTTGGCTCACTGTAACCTCCACCTCCTGGGTTCAAGGGATTCTCATGCCTCAGCCTCCCAAGTAGCTGGGATTATAGGCTCCTGCCACCGCCCTGGCTAATTTTTTGTATTTTTAGTAGAGATGGGGTTTCACCATGTTGGTCAGGCTGGTCTTGAACTCCTGTGATCCACCCACTTTGGCCTCCCAAAGTGCTGGGATTACAGGCGTGAGCTGTCAGGGCCGGCCTCAATTAACTTTAACAATGTTAGGTAGCCACTGCCACAATTGTGATGTAAAACAGCCCCATCATTCCAAAATGTTTTCTCATCCCCTCTTTAAGTTAAACCTCTCCCTCCACCCCAGCACCTGGCAAGCATTGGCCTAGTTTTGCCTTTTTAAAAATAATGCCGAACACACTATTCACAATAGCAAAGACTTGGAATCAACCCAAATGTCCATCAGTGACAGACTGGATTAAGAAAATGTGGCACATATACACCATGAAATACTATGCAGCCGTAAAAAAGGATGAGTTTGTGTCCTTTGTAGGGACATGGGTACAGCTGGGAAACCATCATTCTTAGCAAGCTATCACAAGAACAGAAAACCAAACACCGCATGTTCTCACTCATAGGTGGGAACTGAACAATGAGATCACTTGGACTCGGGAAGGGGAACATGACACACCGGGGCCTATCATGGGGAGGGGGGATGGGGGAGGGATTGCATTGGGAGTTATACCTGATGTAAATGACGAGTTGATGGGTGCTGACGAGTTGATGGGTGCAGCACACCAACATGGCACAAGTATACATATGTAACAAACCTGCACGTTATGCACATGTACCCTAGAACTTAAAGTATAATAATAATAATAAATAAATTAAAAAAAAAAAGAAAAAAAAATAATGCCGAACAAATGGAATTACACAACATGTAGGCTGCTTTGCTAGGTTTCTTTCACTTGCCATAATGCTTTTGAGATATGTGTATAAGAAGCTTGTTCATTTTTATTGTTTAGTAGTATTCTGCTTGTTTGGAGGAAAAACTTTTCCACTACCAATTTAAGTTTGAGTGATTGGGGGTCTGTGAATTAATTGATAAAGATATTAACAGGAGAAAAGGTTTCTTACAAATGCATTTGGGAACACTTTATGAGGAGTGGTTCTGCAAATACCTAAGGATATGGGCTTAAATATCAGCTTATAACGGTGGTGAGGTGGGGCTTTAGCAGTATGGTATAAAATATTTTCATTAGGTTTGTTTGCACAGTTTCTTCGATGTCTCAGTGCTAGGTCCCAGTGCTAGAAGTCAGCTTCCTAATTTATAGGAAAATCCCACAGAGGGGCGTTTGTGGCAGCTAAATTCTTGGAACATCTGCTTTAATAATTAATGGGAAGTTCAGATAAGACTTCTCTCTGCTGCTATGGATTGTCTAAATGTTTTCAGCTTAAAATAGACTTTCTGCCGTTCCTCTTCACAGTGTATAAATGGAGGCACCACCAGTTACTCCCCCATTCACCAACTGATGCACACTTGTGTGTTCCCAGTGATGGTGATAATGAGTCAAGCTGCTATGGCCATTTGAGTACAGGCATTTGTGTGGATGTTTTCTATAAACACTGCTATGGGATAAATTATATTTCCCCAAGTTCCTATGGTAAAGTACTCCCTCCCATATCTTAATCTGCTCAAGCTGTTATAATAAGTACCATAAACTGGGTGACTTATAAACAATAGAAATGTATTTCTCTCTGTTTTGGAGGCTGGGACTCATCGGTAGACTCCATGTCTGGTGCAGGCCCACTTTCTGGTTCAAAGACAGCACCTCTTGCTGTGTCCTCACGTGGTAGAAAGGGCAGGGCAGCTCTCTGGAGTCTCTTTCATAAGGGAACAGAGCCCTCATGAGCGTATCACCTTCAAAAGGCCTCACTACCCAGTACTATCCTGAGAGTTAAGATTGCAACATAGAAATTTTGGGGGAACACAAACATTCAGAACATAGCACCCTAGTACCTCAAAATACAGCTATATGTGGAGATAGGGTCTTTAAAGACATAATTTAAAGGTAAGATGAAATGATATGGGTAGGAATGGTGGTAGGACAGGGTGGTACTGGTAGGAAATGGTACTTGGGAGAAACTGGCAATGTGAGACACACTCCTGTCACAATTCATGGGTCACCTACTATGCCCAGAGCATTGTACTAAGCATCAAAGAACAAAACAAGATGACTGCTCCTTCCAAACCAATTTGTGCAGCTTTCTCTTGTTTACAAATGCTTCCTTACTCATCATTCTCATCTGATCTTGAAAAAAATCTTATGAGGCAACCAGAGCCAGGAAGTTTCATCTTTAAAGATGCAGCTATTGGGAAATCAATGGAATGACTTGATAATAAAATAATACAGAACTTGGTCCTTTAATTTTAACTTAAATGCGCACTGTTTTACCAACACTTTGACATAGCCTTTTATGAGTGTGAACCCACTGATTGGAATTGTACATTGTTTTCCTTACACAAACCTCATGCATAATGCATCATCTCTAACTTCTAGATATAATTTAAAGGTAAAATGGGATGATATGAGTAGGACTGATCCAATATGACTGTTGTCATTGTAAGAGGACATTAGGACACAGATACACACAAAAGGAAGAGCATGTGGGGACACAGAAGACACCCATCTGGATGACAAGGACAGAAGGCCTCAGAAGAAGAAACCAAACCTGCTAATACCTAGATTTTGGACTTCTCACCTTTAGAACTGAGGAAAGAAATTTCGATTGTTTAAGTCACCCACTGTGTGGTACTTTGTTTTGGCAGCCTTAGCAAACTAGTAAGTAGGTTATATCTTGCTTTTTCACATTTAAGCAGTATGTCTGGTGTTGTTTTCATATTAGTAAAAAAAGAGCTTCCTCATTTATTTTGCAGCTACATAGTATACCTTTGTGTGAATCTGATCCTTACAACAACTCTGCAGGGAAAGTAATCCTAATTACCCCTTAAGTTAAGCCTGTCACAGACAATCAGAAACTCACAAAGTTGAGTGATTTTCCCTAGCTAGCAAGCAGAAGAAACAAGAGTTGGCCCTAGATCTGACAAACTCCAAGTCTTATGTTGTATGTAAAATCAAGTCTATTGGCCTTATTCAGGTTTTTTAGCTCTGCCATCATTTGTTGTCACCATTTTTAACCAACTCTTCCTTCTACCAGTCCCTCAATAATAAGTCCTCTACTCCATTCACTCCAACTCCCATCACTTCACCTCCGAAATAGAAATAACTTATTTCAAATATATTTTTTTGTTTGTTTGAGACAAGGTCTGACTCTGTTACCCAGGCTGGAGTGCAGTGGTTAGATCGTGGCTCACTGCAACCTTGATCTTCCCTCAAGCGATTCTCCCACTCCAGCCTCCTGAGTAGCTGGGTCTATAGGTGTGTGCCACCACATCCAGCTAATTCTTTCTTTACTTTTTTTATTTTTTGTAGAGATGGGTTATCCATCATGGTGCCCAAGCAGGTCTTGAACTCCTGGCCTCAAGTTGTCTACCTTCCCTAGTCTCTCAGAGTGCTGGGTTTACAGGTGTGAGCCACTGTGCCTGGCCTGAAATAATCTTATGTGAAATCCCATAGCCTGCAAATCTGGTTGCCCTAGGGCTTTCCAACTTAGAAGGAACAAGTTTCAGAGCTTCAGACGAGGGCAGATAACCCCTAAAATGATGTAGTACTTGTTTAGCTTCGACTGTCAAATTAGATCTCCTTTTTTTTTTTTTTTTTTTTTAGAATCAAGAAAATAGGTACCATCCCCGCGTCATACTCCTGGCAGCTTTAACAAGCAAAGGGCAATCCTGGTTGCAATGAGTTACATGTAAGAGAGTTCTTGGCCGTTTGGAGGAACACGGCTGATACATATTCCTAGCCAAGGAAATTGTAGAAAGAAAGAGAAAGCTGTAGGAGTAAGGGCTTTGACTCTGTGCTTAGATCACCCTGGTGGGCTTTGTCTTCATATAGGAAGGGGAGTTCTGAGGGCAAGAGATTTGCTGAGTTTGGGAGTCTGGAAGGACATACCTCCCAAGTTCCCCTTGCCCCATCCTGTAAAGTAGACCTGCTAACCCAGCCAGGGGTTTCTTGAACTGCCCTAGGTTCCCATGCACCATAGATGGATCCCATAAATTTCCATATGTGCTGTAAAGAGTGGGAATTACAGAAAATAACTGTGTTGGCACCCCCTGGGCCTCTTTGGATCCTACCAAGGCAATAAGTGAGCAGAGGCTCTGGGAGGGGACAAGGCCAGGGGCAAGTGGAGGATGTGGCAGAGACTCAGAGGGATGCAGGGAAGGACCCAGAGCTCAGGGGAAGCCCACTCAGCCAGGGAGCACTGTGGATGCTAGAAGAGAGTGCTTGCTCAAACTGTTACCAAGTGCATGGGGGCTAAGGATAAAAATCAGATCAGTTATGCATGAAAGACACTACATTTCCTTTGCCCATCTGATTTTTGTGCATACCAAGCCAACATGCAGATGCAGTCAATGCATGCAAAACTGTCACCATCCAAAAGAACAAAGCCCCTTGTCTGGGTTGAGAAGTTGTTTCGCTTTTTGCCTCACTGATGTAGGGTGTGGATTTTCCATTGATACCTACCTACGTGTTGTTCATGGGTTGTCCAACTGGACAAAAGATTGTGCTTAAAACTGCCAAGTCCCGTGTGGATGGCCCTGAGGGAGTTATAGCCTGTGGAGGCTGCGATGGCTAGCAGCTGTTGCTGGCAGGCAGCAGCTTGGCCTGGGACTACACTTTCCAGAACACTTGCATCCAGGTCCAGGCACATCAGAACCAACGGTGAGAAGCAGAAGCAATGAGTGCCTGCCTCCCTGTAGGAAACCCTCTTCTCTCATTTCTCATCTGCACACTGGCTGCAGAGCACTGACAGCTTAGGGGTTGGGACAATTTGGGTTCCTGGGGTACCACATCAAGGAAAAGTGTTGCGCTGGATTATTATAGGGAGTGAGAAATAAGCTGCTTCTGTGTTAAATCCTTTTTGTTTGTAGCAGCTGCTAGCATTTCCTTAATGAATAATTCCTCCAACAGAGGACTGGGGGATTCTCGACATCTAGAAGGGTGATACTAGCAGGAAAGGGTACTCGGGAGAAACTGGTGATGCTGAGACACACTCCTATCACAATTCATGGGTCACCTACTATGCCCAGGGTATTGTACTAAGCATCAAAGAACAAAACAAGATGACAACCCCTTACAAGCAAACTTGTGTAATCTTCTCTTATTTACAAAATGCTTCCTTACTCATTCTCATCTGACCTTGAAAAAAAATCTTATGAAGCAACCAGAGCCAGGAAGACTCGTCTTTAAAGATGCAGTTATTGGGAAATCAATGGAAGGAGTTGATAATAAAATAACACAGAACCTGGCCCTTTAATTTTAACTTAAATGCACATTGTTTTACCAACACTTTGATGTAGCCTTTTATGAGTGTGAACCCACTGATTGGAATTGTACGTTGTTTTCCTTACACAAACCTCATGCGTAATACATCATCTGTAATTTCTAGATTTAGTTTCTTAAAAGCGAAATCAAAACCTAAAACACTTCCAAGAATCCTTCTGGATATTATAATTTCCCCCAATCACTTGCGGTTGTTTCATCCATACCTAATTGGACAATAATTTTTAAGGTTTATTGCCTTTGTTGTAATTTTCCTCAGTATTCGACTTAGTTTCCATAGAAAGAAAATCTTTTTGCATTTATATTTCATTGGTTTAGATAATATTTAATAAGAGGACATAGTTATGTTAATTGGCAAACCAGGTTTGTAAACAAATGCAGCTAACAGTTGATGAAAACAGCAGGGTGGGCATATCAGCGACGGGTTCAGAGACTGAGTATTTAGCAGAGGAAGTAGAGAATATTCCTTAGTTCAATAAGTGATTATCCTTAGTGGTGGCTAGCCCACAAGACGTTTTTCTCTGGGCAGTGCAGCAGTCTGCCATGTGCAAGGCTTGGCGAATGGTTCCCAGGTAGGATTTCAGCCCCCACTTCCTCCTTTAGTCAGAAATCCTTGTGTAGAACCTAACTTGGATGAATGTCCTTACATGGTGATGCAGTGTGTTGTATGTATAAAATTTAAATATTAAACTAAGGTGGAATAAAAAGACTACCCTAAATAACTAAGTTGTCAAGTGAGGGAACTAGAATTTGGACCTAAGCAGTTGTTACCTGATCCAGAGTGAACTGGACCACCTGGTCCCAGTGTCTGGATAAACCGCCTCCTCTTGTCTGGGTTATGAGACAAGAGCCTCTCCAGTCTTGGTCAAGTATTTATTAATAGTACCTTTGGGCGAGCCATATGCAAGGCTGCTGCTAGTCTTCTACCCACAGGGTTTGCTCGCCCCAGGTTATTGCTACAATTATGTGATTGTGGCTTCTGCATTGTAGAATGGAATTAAACAGTACAATTATGTAATGCTTCTACTCCTCCTAATCTCTCCCTCTGCACTTTCTTTCTTGAAGCCCCTCGTTTGTTTCAGGATTCTCTTTGTTCATCTCTTTTATTGAATTCTATGCTAAGGCCTTTAGGTATCGCTCCTATGGCAGTAATCCTTCCCATTTCCTCCCTGCCTTCCTATCTACCCAGAGAGTTTGCACAAAGTATGATTTTGTTCCTATCCAGGCACAGGTAAGTGGATAAAAAATGAACATTGTGGTCAATAACAGTTTGATCTTTTCAGAGGGACAAAGTTGGGCAGTTGGAGGAAGTGTGCAGAGAAAGACAGAATGATTGTCTTGGTTCCTGATGGTTTTCAAGTTCTCAGTTCCCATCATCCTTGTATTCATTCATTCGTGGGACACACGTACTCTGAGTGCTTACTTGGGGCAGATCAAAGGGAAGTTATTACAAGGGCTTCAGCTTTCACTCTGAGTAGGAGAGGGAGCCATTAAAACAGCATGGCGTGAAGTTGGTTTAAAGGGCACTTGAGCTGTTATGTAGAGAATAACCTAAAGGGCTAGGAGTGGAAGCGGGGAGGCTAGTTAGGGGGCCACTATTATCCTCCAGCAAGAGGTGATGGTGGTTTGGGTCAAGATAGTTGCAGTAGGGGTTGAGGGGTCGGGGAAGAAAGAGCTGGGTTTGTGTCTTTTGAGACAGAGAAGACATTTCCTGGTAGATTTGAAAATGTGGATGTGAGTTGAATGTGGGTGTGAGAGAAAGGGCAGAGTTTAGGTGAGCAATTGTAAGAATGGAATTTCGTTTCCTGAGGTGGAGAAAATTGGAAAGATCAGGGTTTTGAGTGAAAGTCAGGAGTCTTGCTTTGTCCGTGGTAGGTTGAAGTCGCCCATTTGACATAAGCGGGGATGTTTACAAAAAGGCAGTTGGACAAGTTGAATACGTAAGTCTAGAGTATCCGTGGTTCTTCTCTTTCTCTCATGTTCCCCATCTAATTCATAGGAAACCTGCTTAAAACCTTCTGATGGTGTTCCTTCTCCCTCAGACTAAGGCCAGTGTCCTTACCTTGACCTTGGAGGCCCTCTGTGGTCTGGCCTCCCTTTGTCTCTGACCTTGAATCCTATGAATCTCCCCTGGCTCACTGTTCTGGGCCACACAGGTCTGCAACTGTTCCCAAGCCGGCCTGGTTGTTCCTTTACATTGCTTTTTGCATCCCCTGTCAGGGATGCTCTTTTCCCAGCTGTCAGTAAGGCTTACCCTTTCATCTCCTTTAAGACTTAGTTGAAATACAACCTTCCAAACAAGCCTTCCATCATCATCCTGTTTAAAATCATCACCCTGCAAATTCTCACTCTTCCTCATTTTGCTCCCCTGCTATTTGGTCTCCTCATCTCCTCACATAATTCATATTTAACTCATTTTGTTTATTTTCTGTCTCCTTCCACTGGAATGCCAGCTCCAAGAAGGCAGGGATTTTGCCTGCATAGTTTGTTGCGGAATCCCTAGTGCCTGACACACAGTAGGCCCTCAATAAACATTTGTTGAATGAATGGGTAAACTGGACTCTCTTCTTGCCTTTGGTGCTTGGAAGATACTTCAGTATTTTCATAACAGATTCTCTTTCACTCAGCTTAGAGCAAGTGGGTCTTATTTCTTGCAACAGGATGGTGTCTATCTTACACAAGGTCCTCTCTCTCTGTGTGGTATCCATAATATCTTGTAGCTCTGGTACAGCACATGGTATATTCTATTTCTATGTTATTTTGCCACATGTGTGTCTCCCCCACAAGGTTTAAAGTGCACCAAGGTTCAGGACTGTACTTTTTGTTTGTTTGTTTGTTTTTGAGATGGAGTCTCGCTCTGTCGCCCAGGCTGGAGTACAGTGGTGTGATCTCAGCTCACTGCAAGCTCCGCCTCCTGGGTTCATGCCATTCATGCCATTCTCCTGCCTCAGCCTCCCGAGTAGCTGGGACTACAGGTGCCTGCTGCCATGCCCGGATAATTTTTTGTATTTTTTAGTAGAGACTGGGTTTCACCGTGTTAGCCAGGATGGTCTTGATCTCCTGAACTCGTGATCCACCCGCCTTGGCCTCCCAAAGTGCTGGGATTGCAGGCATGAGCCAACGCGCCTGGCTGGGACCGTACTTTATATAAGCCCACTGCAGTGCCTAAGTCACACCCTGAGCAACAGTCATTTATAGAATGAAATGATTTTAAGCTAAATTAATTTCCCATTCATTCTAAAGGTGAGACATAAGAGAAAAACATCTACCAAAGGCTTGCAGGTAAATCACTCAGTTGTATCTTAGAAAAAGGTTGCTTTGTAGGCAGGAGACCCAATTTGTTCTGAAAGGCAAGTACCCCAGAGAATGGGTGCTTGATTGTTTGAGGGAATGTTTTGCTATAATGCAGCAGAAAAATAGCAATAACCCACGTTAGAAATTGTTTGAAGGACTTTATGTTAAGTCCTAATTTCTTACATCTCAAAACAACTCCATGGGTGTGGCCATTATTGTCATGCCCATTCTACAGATGAGGAAACCAAGTCTCAGAGGCATGAAGCAACCTGCTCGAGGATACACAGGTAGTCAGTCTGGTAAGAAGGGAGCCAGGATTGAATGCAGGCAGTCTGGCTCCAGAGCCCATCCTCTAAAGGAATACAGAGGGAAAAGTAGATTCAAAAAGCCTTCCTTGAAAAGTGGAACCAATGCAACTGGTGAGACAGACAAATGCCTGGCTAGGATAAAGGCAGAGAAGAGCCGTGACCCTTGCATGGCTCTCTTTTACACAGAAGCAGACTCTAATCCCTCCAAGTAGAGCTTGTCACCTGAACTGAGGATGACTTGGAAGGTAGGCTGAGCTTTCAGAGTTGATTCTTGGACCAGCCTTCAACCTCTATAGACTTGGGTTTACCGTCTCTCCTGCAGCACCTGACCCTCCCTTGTTGCTGCCCCACTACCCTCTGCAGCCTTCCGGCATTGTTTCCTGGATGGCGACTGACTTGCTCCTTCTTGGTCCCATGTGTCCACACCTAGGCACAGCCCGAGTGTTGTGGACGCCTAGGTACATACTGTCCTTGAGGGGCCCAGCCTGGCTTCTTTCCTGGTCACATTCCAGAACGACTGACTCGACTCCTCCTTTTCCACATGCTTGTTCTTCTCCTGTCCTACATGGTGGCGGTGATGTTACTATTGAGGTATGACCTGTTTGAACCCAACATATTAATTCATCTCCAGGCATCTCCTGAGTTCCAAAAGGTTCTTCTGCAGAGAATAAACCAGAAACACTACCTTAGTGCTTGTCTTTAAGCAACTGCACATTAGAGAAATGAGACTGTGTATGCAAAATAGTTATTGGATAAATGAATTTCTTTTTTTTTTTTTTTTTTTTTTTTGAGATGGAGTCTTGCTCTGTCACCCAGGCTGGAGTGCGCTGGTGAGATCTCAGCTCACTGCAACCTCCACCTCCCAGGTTCAAGTGATTCTCCTGCCTCAGCCTCCCGAGTAGCTGGGATTACAGGCCCGCACCACCACGCCTGGCTAACTTCTGTGTATTTTTAGTAGAGATGGGGCTTCACCATGTTGGCCAGGCTTGTCTTGAACATCTGACCTCAGGTGAGTCTCCTGCCTCAGCCTTCCAAAATGCTGGGATTACACACATGAGCCACCGCACCCAGCTGGGTAAGTGAATTTCTAAGTTGCACAGCAAGGCTGTGAAGTGCTGGAGGTCAGAGAGTGGACCAGCCAGAGTGGTCTGGAGTAAATCACAAAATGTCACAGCTGAGGGAGACCTTGACTATTATCCTAGTTTCGAAAGGGGAAAACAGAAGTGCAGACTGCAAGCCACTCGCTAGGGATAAAACAGCAGAGCAGGTGTGGGATGTCAAGTTCTCCCGAGCCTGAGCCAAATGCTCTTTTTACTCAACTGTGATGCCTTCTTACAGGAGCAGGGTGGGGATCTTGAGGTCTTCTGGTTAGAAGGAGTTGCATAAGCAAGGGGACATTGCCAGAGAGAGGACACCATAAGAGTCACGAGAACAAAGATGAGAAGACAGAAGGAAACTCCACCCAGGAGACAGACCTGAGCCAAGCAACCTATTCTTGATCAAACCCAATGGCTTGAAAGCTGTGATGGTGGCTTCTGCGTGACTGCTAAAGTACTACAGTTAACTAGCAAGTACCTTATCTTCTCACAGTGTCCGTGTACTCATCTTGAAAACGTTGACAGCAAAGCAGCCCACCTCTCAGGACGATAGAGGGGTGCTCATGGGCAGTAAAACTACTGAGGTGTGAAGACCTGCACATTGGAGCCATTGGAATGAGTAATTTCACAAGGAAAGAAGTGGAAGTCCTGATACTGGTACCTTTTTTTTTTTTTTTTTTTGAGATGAAGTCTTCATTCTATCCCCCAGGCTGGAGTATAGTGGCGCCACCTTGGCTCACTGCAACCTCTGCCTCCCGGGTTCAAGCGATTCTCCTGCCTCAGCCTCCCGAGTAGCTGGGATTATAGGTGCGTGCCACCATGCCCGGCTAATTTTTGTATTTTTAGTAGAGACGGGGTTTCACCATGTTGGTCAGGCTGGTCTCGAACTCCTGTCCTCGTGATCCGCCGGTCTTGGCCTCCCGAAGTCCTGGGATTACAGGTGTGAGCCACCAGGCCTGGCCTGATACTGATATCATTTAATCCTCCTGTATGGAGGGCAGATTTTGGCAGGATTAGCAGAAAATTTCCCAAGAGTTCCTGTTCCCCTCGAGGTACAGATCTCTTCCAGGGGATGTGAGCAGCATCTGGGAGTCTTTGGGGCTGATTGTCTCCTTTGTGTGTTTCCTGAGTAATTATGGTCCCACAGCTGCTTTGGGAAGACAAAACATGTTAGCCTTGTTTCCCAAATATTGTTCAGCATTTCTTAATGATAGAATTTGATAGTGTAATATCACACATACTTGTAGCCCTTCCGAGGAGCCAGGGATGATGCCAAAAAACACTGGAATGGGAGTTAGGAGTTCTTGGCTCTACCTTGGACCAGCTGGGTGACCTGAGGCAAATGACTTAATCTCTCTGGACCTCAAAGAGCTCAGACTAGATTATTGCTAAGGTTCATTTTGATTCTAATGTTTTATGAGCCTAAGAAGACAATGCTGTAAGAGAAAAAAAGGTGCACATTCCATGGTCAGATGAGCTGGGGTTTAGAATTCCAGCTCTCAGCCTCGTTTGTTGTGAGCCCTTGGAAAAGTTACTTAACCACCCTTGGTTTTTAAATGTATAAAATATATTGAAGGAAATGAAAGTGCTTCTAATAAAATAAAGTTCTTAGAATAATGCCAGATACATATATGCACTTAAGAAATGTGAGTTTCTCTCTTTACTTTTTCCTTTGCCTATCTCTAGCAACCTAAGGAAGCTAGCTAACCTTCATGTCAAATGTCTTCTTCCCCCTCTCCCTCCTTTCTTCCCTTCTTTTCTTCCTTTCCTCAACATACATTTTCTAAGCATCTCCAGGATCCCAGGCCTGGGATTAGGCACTGGGGACACACAGATGACAGTGATCTGGTCTGGGATGCTAAACTAGGTACAGTCCGGTGTGGGAGATCATGGTAGACTACATCATGAAGAGAAGGCACACTTTTGATGCCGAGTAGGGAAACAGATTCATCCTTCGAGGGAGCCTCTGGGAATGCTTTGTGAAGGAGTTGGCATTTTAGCTGATTCCTGATGGAAACTTGCGGAAGCACAGAAGATGGAGTGTGTGTGTGTGTGTGTGCGCGCGCGCGCGCGTGCGCGAGCGTGCGTGCTTCTGTGTGCAAGCATTTGTGATGTAGCATCGGGCAAGAGACTGGGAAAATGAGCACATAGATGCTTCACTGAGGCCAGAGGCTTTGCAGGAAGAGCCTAGCAGGGGAAGCTGGGATTATGACATTATCTTCTTAAGGCCTAATTAAATTGTGCATGTTTCCTAGGGTGGGCAGTGGTGCTGCAGCTGCAGAGCTTACCTTTTCAGCCGGGGACGGGGGTGGGGGAGGGGGTGGTGCTCCACAAGTTTCTAGAATCCTGAAGCAGAGCATGATGTCAATGGAGCCATATCTGCTTTGAAAAATGCCTGTCATTCCCGGAAGGACAATGTAGGGGCCTGCAGAACTAGCCTCTTGACTTCCCAGTTTTGCCTCTCCCTGACCCTGGCTACTTGGCAAAAACTTGAGCTCTTGGATAGATAAACTGATAGGTGCTTGTCTTGTCCAGAGGCTGACAGGCATCAGAACACACTTGCAACCCTACCCTACCCAAATGACAGAACCTGAGTTGCAGGCAGAGCCAGCCCTGTCCCTTTTGTATGGCATTAGGATGCAGTAATCTAAGGAACCAGGAGGATCTCCCTGGTCCAAGTCCAGGAGTGTTTACTTTTGCCTTGGGCTTTGGTCCCACTTTGGGCAATCTGACTCCATTTCAGGCTTGGGTGCTGGGAGCACGTCTTTTTTTTTTCCCCCCCCCTCAGTTTGACACTTTTTGCAATACTTTGCATTGGGGCAGTCCCTGTTTTCTGAGGGAAGCATTAAGTGGAAGGGTTATAGGATTTGGGTTTTTTCCCTACTAAAAATGCTTTGTAACCTACTTGGATACAAGAGTTGATTAAGTGAAGGTAAAGTCATTGCCTTGAAAGAAATCTCTCTTCTGCTCATTTGCCTCTAAGCAGTTGCATTTTAAACCAGGAACAATTTTGTGTGGTATATGGAAAGCATTTCTCCTTTTCCTCCTCCTCTTTTCTTCTCCTGCTCCCACTTCATTGTGATCAGAGACATTCCTCTAGGATGGAATGTATTTGCTTTATCTGAGCTTAGAGGTGGTGGTGCTTATGTTCCATGTTTCAGAGCAGAAGGCCACAGGGAGGCGAGGGGAGGACCTGCAAAGCGTCATCTGGAGCTGGAAACCACACAGACCTGACGGTCTCCATCTTGGTGGTTGGGATTTCCACTCTGAGATAAACAACCATTCTCTCCCAGGGCAGCAGTTCTTATTTTCCTCTGAAAATTCATGCTGCTGAAATTGATAGTTTCTCACAGCTTTACTGACAGGTACAATTGTCGCCAGAAACAGAATAAAGAGACAATGCAAAATAGCTCCTCTAAGCTGCCTTTAATTGGCTCTTAAAGTCATTTTCTTGAGATGGATTAATCACACCCAGTCACAGCGTGCTAGCGCAGCTCATAAAACTTGTTTTTCCTGATCATTTTCCAGGGTGAGGACATATTCGGTGCCACTCTTGGTCCTTATGTAAAGTCCTGCTATTAGATTTTATAGGAGCTGGCCGATGAGACACACCCACCCAGGTTTTGGCACTGCAAGTCTGGTGGACAGGTGTAGCCTAATCCTAGAGGCAGGGTTCTTCCTGTGTTAAAGTGAACATTAAATTCTTTCTGCTTGTGGAAACCACTTTTCTTCTGGTTCTGGCAGGCGGTATGAGTATTCTGAAAACTCTTTCTTTGAGCTCTGCAGAGCTTACTGTTAATATTCTATTTCCTATTCAAAGAAGCTTCTATGTGAGTGTTGATCTTTGCACCAGTTGCCATTTCAGTGTTGAGGGAGCGTCCCAAATGCAACTGGGCTCCCCTCCCCCAAAGTGAACTAGGGAATCAGAAGAAATCTGTTAGACGCGGCAGTTCTTTTAATTTTTGTTTTAAAGCTCTGTTACTTGGAGGAGAAAACCATGGAGGCTCAGCTTCCGTGGAGAATTGAAGGCTGAAATCAAATAAAACTTGCACAAGTTAATCTTAAACACTTAATGGTATGCAAATTTGAGCTCCTATTCATGTAAATCACTGTAATGAGAATCAGTTTCAACCAGCCAGATCAGATTTTGCAGTTTTTCTCTTTTGCTTCCTTATTTTTGAGTGTGAACGATGTGCAGGCATGTGGATGATTTCCCTGGGATTCCTGTGCGGATGGGGAGATTGATGGAGGGTGGGGGGGCAGGAAGGAAAGGAGGGGTACAGAAGGGAGAGCAGCTGGGCTGCAAGCTTTGTTCATGATGATGGCTTTCTCTGAAAGGCTTCAGTCTAATCCTCCTCTGGCCGTGCATAGTGGCTGAAGCCCGTAATCCCAGCACTTCAGGAGGCTGAAGCTAGTGAATCGTTTGAGTCCAGGAGTTTGAGACCAGCCTGGGCAACACAGTGAGATTCTGTCTGTACAAAAAATAAATTAAAAATAATTAGCTAGGTTTGGTGGTGTGTGTGGTTCCAGCTACTTGGGAGGCTGAGGTGGGAGGATCACTTGAGGTCAGGAGATTAAGGCTGCAGTGAGCTGTAATTGAGCCACTGCATTACAGCCTGGGCTATAGAAAGAGATCCTGTATCAGAAAAAAATAAAATTCTCCAGCAGTAGCATAGTAGCAAGGGACATGGGGCAGGGGCAGGCTTGGGGCTGTATGCCAGGCTTTTGCTTCTTGCTGGCAGGCCTCTGGAGGTGCCCACATCTCCTTACCACATGTGCTTTCCCAGCATGGCTGCTTACTTCATCAAGCTAGCAAGGAGAGTCTCTAGAGTGAGTGTGTATCAAGGTGGCATCTCATGCAATGCAGTGGAATCACAGGAGTGACATCCACACCCATGCCATATGCTATTGGTTAGAAGAAGTAAGTCCTAGGTCCCTCTAACCCTCAAGGAGTGGGAATTACACAAAGGCATGAACACCAGGAGGTGGGGATCCCGGTGGCAGGAGGCTGTCCATCATACCATTCCTTATGAATTACATTCCCAAGTATCATTAAAGGGTTAAATCATGTCGAATTTCAAGTCACCCTGGAGATACATCCTAAGCTATCCTAAGCTTAGGGAGAGTTGGTCCTCCCTACCTTTGAAATATCTCTGCCTGCTTTCAGGTATTTAATAATCTTCTATTATAAAATAAACTGATATGTTTTGTTAAATTGATAGAAGATAGAAGACTTAAATTTCAAATGCTTCTTTGAAGTTATTCTTGACTGAATTTAGTTACCTGAACTGGTCGCCATTGTTCATGGCTAACATCTGATCATCATGTATTTGTAAAATGAGATGTGGGAGAGAAAAGAAAAGGTCCCACTGGATGAAGTGTGAGATACAAACTAAGAAGGGGACAAAACACTGCCTTTTCCATGGATCTTGCTTTCTACTTACCCAACAGCTAGGCTGTGCGTAATGGTGTTTCCTCTCTGAACTGTGGCAAGGCAGATAGCTCAGTGGAAGCAGTTGGTCATAACATCACATAAGGGAAATCCAGAGTGTCTTATAGGTTCACAAAATACTGAGTATTCCCAGATAGATTGATTCGAAGTTGTTGATCAACTGTTTGACTGCTAAACAGAGCCTCCAATTGTCATGAACTTACTAGACATCCGCCCAAAAAGAGGAGAGATGGGGAGGGGATTTGGGGAAGTCCCTTGAATCTCAAAATCCTTCCTTCTCTGGATGATGCCCTAGATTTCATCAACTGTGTCCTAGTAAATTGTAAGTTCTCCTGGTGAAGCACTGCATCCTGCTTTGTTAGTTATTCACAGCCTAGTGTGAATGAGGGGAGACAGAGATGGATTTGCCATATCCTACCCTGCATGTGGAGTTGTGGAAGGCTCACATCTTCATGGAGAGAGAAAACATTTTAACATGAAAATGTCCTTTACGTATGTCCCTTCCCTGCTTACATACGTTCGCTGGGCTCCCACTCACATCACAGAAGATAAAACTATTTTATTTGGCCAGAGTTTCCTTTACAGCTTCATCATGAGTGCTCTAATACTTGTATACCACACCAACCCTTTGTTATAACAAGCAACCCAAACTCTTTTATGCAGGTATACCTGTCACACACTCCTACTTCTACCTTGATTGCCTCTCTGCTGTCTTCAGCCTGGAGTTCTAAGAGTCTAGTGCAATGACCACACTCTTTGGGAAGATTTCCCCAACTTCTTTAGGGAGGAGAAGTTGCTTTCTCTTTAGGGCTACCACATTGCAGTTGGTAGCATCAAGTCACACTGGAAAAGGTTACATGAAAGTCAATCTCTTTCACTACTCTAAGGGCTTTTTGAGGGCAAGGGAACTATATTTTCTTATTATAGTCTCTTTGATGCCATCCTAGGGCCTGATGATACTAACTACTAGCATTTATTGAGCACTTATTATATGATAGACACTGGGCTATACATTTTAAGTGTATTGCTCAATCTTTACAAGTCTTCATGTTACTATTCCTGCTTTAGTGATGAGAAACTGAGGCACAGAGAATTTATGTAACTTTTTAAAAGTCATACAACTAGAATTAGTAGAGCCTGGATATGAACCTGGGTTTCCTGATGTAGAGATTTTGTCTTAGCTCCTATGCTATGGTCTTGTGCATACTCCTTACTATAGAACTATGATTAACACATTTTTATGGAGCGACTGACTAAATGAAGGTGTCAGATGTTAGAGCGTGGCCTTGCCCTCATAGCCCCTCCCCAGTGAAGCCCTGCCCCTGTTCAGCTTGGCATTTGGTTCCTGTAGTTCTGGCTTGCAGTCCCCTCAGCCTTCATTGAAGCAGAAAGAAGCATCTGGACTGGCAGCCCTGATGGCTGATATCTCTATTCCTCCTCCTCCCTACTCTGGGCAGCCTGACCTGAGGAGCCCTTGGTTCCAGCTTGTTTGTGACCTGATACTTCAGCTTTAGGGCCCAGAACCCATGAGCCTCTGGGCTGGCCCAGCTGCAAGGGTCTGATGGACGTTCTACAACTGTCAGCACTGTAGGTCTGGCCATGGATGAAAACAGCCTGGGTGGGAGGGTGGCGATTGTCTTGGCTTTCCCTGAAGAACTTTGTCGGGTGTCCATGGCAACAAAGCCCTGAGTGGATGCTGAGTAGAGTTCAAGGATAGGACGACCTCTGAGCTGCCACTTGCTGACAAGGCTGGCAATATTGGCATGTATACTAGGCCAGAGATGGGGCTTTCCTCTTTCATTGGAGGCAACTGAAACCCAACATATGTGCCTGGTGCTATGCTGGGAGTTATGAATCTAGAGGGCTCCACTGGCCCTTGGAAGACTTAGAGCCTAATGTCAGAGATATCCACATGAATTAACAATTGTAATATATTATAATGAGTACTTTGCTGTACATGTATGTGCTTTGGACACATAAAAAAATGAGTATTTAATTCTGATGGTAGACAAAGTGGTGTATGGTAAACTGCCAAAAGAGAAAGACATGGTTTAGCATGAGATAAGTAAGTACAATTCCTGCATGGTCACTGAAACATAATAGTGTAAACATCGTACTTGGCAAGCAGTAGGTGTCCAATGGTCTCAGATATCATTGTCAGCAGCAACAGTAGTGGCATCCCTAGATCTAGAAGAGTGAAAAAGTGATCTTCAGGCACAAAAATCAGGAAAGAGATCAGCATTCCCTCCTTAAAAGGAGAAAATATTATTCCCATGGAGTAAGTTTGGAAAAAGTATTGAAAAAAAAAGTAAGTTGGAAAGTTGGGAAAACACTGAACTAAGGGTTGGAAATTTAATTATAGTTTCAGTTCTGCTACAGTGAGTTATACTAACTGAGCATTTGGTAAATTTCCTTCTCCCTATGGATTGATTCTCTTTTATAATTTATAAATGTAGAAAGATGGACTGCATGATACCCAAGTGCTCTTCTAATAACAGAATCTTTAATCTCTACAATGTCTCACTCACAATGTCTTGCAATCAATAAAAAGAATTCAGATATGTATAGAAACAGAAAACTATATTCCATAGTCAAAAGAAAAAGCAGTCAATAGAAACTAAGATAGTGGAATCAATAGACTCTACTATAAACCATCTATTTAAAACATGGTCAAGAATTTAAAGAAAAGTATAATCATCATGAATAAACAGATGTGTAATATCAGCAGTGAAGTGGAAAGTATAAAAAAAGAAACCAATGGGTATTGTATAATTGAAAATTAAAATATTTGAAATTAAAAAATTACTAGGTGGGTTTAATATCACATGGGAGATGACAGGTAAGTATACTTGTCAAATTAATAGAAATTGTCCAATCTGAAGAACAGATGAAAAAAAGGCTTAAAAAGTGGGGAAAAATTTTTGAAAAAATAAAGGGTAAAAATGTTCAACATTTGGTGAAAAACACAAATTTACAGGCCAAGGAACTCACTAAACACAAGCAGGATAAAAAAATAAATAATAAATTAAATACAACCACAGGCATTACAAAGTCAAAGGGAAAGAAAAATTGTTGAAAGCAGCAAGAGCAAAAGGATGCATCACATACTGAGAACATTAATACATATCATGACTAACTTCTCTTTAAAAATAGTGTAAACTGGCAGTGGCTCACATCTGTAATACCAGCCCTTTAGGAGGCTGAGGCTGGCAGATCACCTGAGGTACGGAGTTCAAGACCAGCCTGGCCAACATGGCAAAACCCTGTCTCTATTAAACATACAAAAATTAGCTGGTGTGGTGGTGGGCACCTGTAATCCCAGCTACTCAGGGGGCTGAGGCAGGAGAACTATTTGAAGCCAGGAGGCAGAGGTTGCGGTGAGCCGAGATTGCACCACTGCACTCCAGCCTGGGCAACAGAGTGAGACTCCATCTCAAAAATAAATAAATGAAAATAGTGGAAACAAGAAGGCACAGAATGACATCTTTAAGAGCTTGAAGAAAAAAAAAACCTGTCAATTCAGAATCTCAGAATTTTCTATTTCCTTCAAAAATGATGGCAAAATGAACACATTTGTCAGTAAGTAAAAATTGAGAGGATTTATTGCCAGTAGATCACAAATTCAAGAAACGCTAAAGAAAAGTTTTCAAGCAGAAGAAAAATGATTCTTGATAGAAACTCAGATCAACAGGAAGGAATGACAAGTACTGGGAATGGTAACCATGTAACAAGATATAAAAGATTATATAATTTTTTTCCAAATTAATATAGTGTGAGGTTTATAACAAACATAGATATAATAAATACAACAACAATATCAAAAATACAGACAGGGGAAGGCAAATAATGCTATTCTGTTGCATGGTTATTATAGTTTTACAAAAAATGGTATTATATAAACTTCAACTAGACTGCAATAAGTCAAAGATGCATAATGTAATCCTTTGAACAAACATTAAAATATAATGCATAGAGATGGAGTTGAAAAGCCAATAGTAGAATTAAAATTGAATATTAAAAAATATTTGATGAACCCAAGAGAAGGCAAGAAGGAGGAGGAGAAAAACTAAAAGCAAATGAGACAAACAGGAAAACAACAGCAAAATGACAGACTCAAAACCAATCATATCAGTAATTACATTAAACATAATTAAATTGAACACTCTAGTTAAATGGCAGAGATGGTCAGACTAGATTAAAAAGTAAGACTCCACTATATTCCTTGTACAAGAAATGACTAAGTGTAAGACACAGATAAATGGAAAGTAAAGGATACAAAAAGATGTAGCATGTAAACCATAAGCATAATAAAGTTGGAGTGACTATATTAACATCAGACAAAATACACTGTAAGACAAAAGTATTACCAAAGACAAAGAGGGACATTTCATTATGATAAAAGTTTTAATTCATTAGCAGGACATAGAAATTGTAAACGTGTATTTGCCTAATAACAGAGCCTAAAATACATGAAGCCTAAACTGACAGAACTAAAGGGAGAGAGAGACAAATCCCATAATCATAAGACAGAAGATCTCAACAAGGCTGTCAACCACTATCTTCGTCCATTCAGGTTGCTATAACAAAAAATGCCCCATGGACTGTAGAGCTTAAATAACAAATACTTATTACTCATAGTTCTGAAGGCCGGTAGGTCCAAGATCAAGGTTTTGGGAGAGTCATTCTCTTGTGGTGGCCCTCTTCCTGCTTCATAGACAGCTATCTTCTTACTGTGTCTATATGAAAAAGGATTGAGGGAGATAACTGGGCTCTCTTCTATAAGAGCCCTCATTCCATTCACGGAAGCTCTGCCTTCATGGCCTAATCACCTCCCAAAGGCCCCACCTCCTAATGCCATCATATTAGGGATTAAGATTTCAATGCAAATTTTGGAGGGACACAAACATCTAATCCATTGCAACTGCTTTGATATGATTGACAATTATAGTATGTTACATCCAGCAGCTGCAGAACATACATTCTTTGTTATATACACATTTAATTTTCTTTAACTATATGCTGGGTCAAAAATGAAGTCTCGGTAAATTTCAAATGACAGAAGTCTTCCAATATTTAGAATATGTTCTTTGTCCATAATGGAATCAAACTGAAAATTCGTGAAGGGAACTCTGGTGCCATGGTTTGGAAGTTTGATCCTTCCAAATCTCATGTTGAAATTTAATCTCCAGTGTGGTAGTGTTTGGAGATGGGGTGTAGTGGGAGGTGTTGGGGTCATGGGGGTGGATCCCTCATAAATGGATCAATGCCCTCCCTGAAGTAGGGGAGTGAGTGAGTTCTCACTCTACTAGTTCCTGTGAGAGCTGGTTGTTAAAAAGAGCCTGGCACCTCCCCTATCTCTCTTTTCTTACCACATGGTTTCTACATACACTGGCTCCTCTTTGCCTTTCACCATAAGTGGACACAGCCTGAAACCCTCACCAGAAGCAAATGCTGGTGCCATGCTTCTTGTACAGCCTTTAGTACCATGAGCCAAATAAACCTCTTTTCTTCATAAATTTCCCAGCTTCAGGCATTCCTTTAAAGCAGCACAGAATGGACCAAGACATCTGGCAAGGTCCCAATATCTGCATATTTACAAAACACGTGTTTAAATACCCAGTGTGTCAAACATAAGAAGATATTTTCAGCTAAATGATAATGAACACACATGAAAAGTTGTGGGACTCAGCAAAGGCAGTACATACAGGGAAATTTATAGCTTTATACGCTTACATTAGAAGAGAAGAAAGATTCAAGATTGGTAATCTAAATTTGTGCCTTAAGAAGTTAGAAAGATAGAAACAACTTAAATCCAGAATAAGTAGAAAGGACATAATAAAGAGCAGATATTAATGAAGTAAAGAAATAGATAAACAATAGAGACTAGTCCAGAGCCAATTACCCTTCTCGTATTCTCTGATAGAAATAATTCAATTAAACTAACAAAACCATTTCTATAAACATTATAGAATTTATCAGGAAAGACGGGATGGGGAGAAATGAAAATAAACAAAACTTGCAGTACACTCAGCATTTACTAGCTCAGCTTATTCTCTCTGACTTGCTTCCTTATGGTTGTTTGCTGCCTGCCACCCCAGAATCATAGAAATCCTGACACAAGATGATAGTTCTCCTTAAGTTCTCTGTAGATAACAACTTAATTGTTGTGAAACATTAAGTTTTCCCTTTGAGATATTCTTTCTGGTCATGCGTATCAGTGAAACTACTGATGCCAGCTGGTCTGAAAGACCCCACAAGGAACTGACTCGTCAAAGAAGGTTTCATTCCACATCCTGATGATTTCTTCCCCCTTACTCAAACCAATCAATGCCCCTAATTTTCCAGTCCCTCACCCTCCATGATCCTCTTCAAAACCTCAGCCCGGAACTCCTCAGGGAGACAGATTTGAGGTCCTCCTCACATCTCCTCACCCATCTGCCCTGTGATCATTCAACTCTTCCTCTGCTGCACACCTGGCTCTCTCAGTGTGTTGGTCTGTTACTTCATAGCAGGCATAGGAACCTGTTGGTCCTGGAATGCTAATATGTATTTCTTCCTGGGACCAGTGATCCCTTTTGTGGTAATAATACCTTTGTGGGATTCTGGAATAACTTATGTCTGTGTGAAAAGTTTGAAAGATTTTTAAAAAATGCTTTATTATATTTTTCTATCAGAAAATGCAATTTACATATAAACAAGCAATATGGTCCTTGATCCCGTCTAAAAAGTTTGCATTTGAAAGCAAGCCTTCCATAGTTCACAAGAAACTCCTTGTGAGACCACAGCATCACACAATCTTCTTCTTGTGTGAACTCATCCTAATTATAACCCTCATCACTCCACACTAGAGGTCAAAGGGGTAGGAAGTTTGGGTGGTGATGGTGTGTGGTTGGGTGGGGGCAGGTGGGCACTACTGAGAGAAGAAGGATAAATCAGCTGCCACTGAAACCTCCCCTCACTGTTCTAGGCATTCCCCTTTGTGTGACTTGCATTCTACCACTTTCCATAGGTCCTGAAGGATGTGGGCTTTGCTTCACATCAACCAGGAGGAGGAGAAAAACCCTCCAAGACAGTGAAGGAGAATAGGTTATCACCTGGACACCTGTTTAATAGATCAGGATTTATAGATAAGAAAAGGTAGTGTTATGAGCTTTCTGAATCTTTGACAAGGATGACTAAGACTGATAATTAAGCTGGGGGAGTGGTGGTCAAGAATGCTCTTCCAATGCCAAGGGAAGCCTTCCTATTATTATTGGGCCCCAAATTTATGCCAGAAATTGTAACATTCAGCAAGAATGGTTGTTCACCTATTTTGTATACTCGGCCCCAGAATGGAATAACCAGATACAAAGTCATCCAGATATAAAAATATTTGAATTGTTCTTTGAGTTTATCTGCTAGTAAAAAATGAGTACATTCACTTTCATTTGAGAACAACATACAATTTAAAAAACATAGCTAATGTAACACTATAAAGAGAATAGAGTAGATTCAATTCCTCCTTGTCTTAGTCCATTTGGTCTGCTAAAAGAACATACATTAAGCTGAATGGCTCATAATCAAAATAAATTTATTTTTACAGTTCCAGAGGCTGGGAAGCCTACAATTCAGTGTCTGGTTAAGGGCCTGTTTCCTGGTTCACAGATGGCTCTTTATAGCTGTATCCTCAGGTGGTGAGAGGAGCAAGGCTCATAAGGGCACTAATATTAATATATGGCTCTTTATATATAAGGACCCTTTTATAAGGACACTACTGCCATTCATGAGGGCTCCACACTCATGCCCTGACTACCTCCCAAAGGCCACACCCCCAATACCATCATATTGGGGATTATGATTTCAGTATGTGAATTTGTGGTGATACAAACAGTAAGATCATGGGGCACCCCATGAGAAGGTAGTTTCTCCTAACCAGTGCAGTTGGGAGAGCAGTCTCGATTCTGGTATTGCCTGGAGATGCTTTTTCTGCCCCTCTGTTGTGTCCTATGTTGCTCTTGTTACAAGATCTCACTGTGGTGGAGATGACTAAGCTGTTTCAGATCTCTCACTTTAAGTCTCAAGTTAGTTCTTTTTCAAAGGGCAAAATCCCTGGTGTTGGTCAGCCCATCCTTGCTGCAGGTTTAGCTTCCCTTCAGCTTGCTGCACAGGCCTCTGGTCATGGTGGGTCAGTATGTTGCTCTCTGTCTCTCTAGCCTGAAAGAGGCTGAGCTCTTATCTGCGTTGTCTTTGCTTTGTCTGGTATATCAGCAGGCCCTCTATGGCAACTTCAGTCGCACAGGCCTTGTGGTCAATTCATCTGAGAGATGCTTGGGAACAATCATCAGAACTCCAAACCTACTCCTTGCTGGGCAGAAATATGGATGTCAAGTCAAGTCACTTCCCTCACCCAGTACCCTCTTATTTAGGAGGAGTCTTGGGGTATCACTGCTCAATAATTTACCACCCTGTCATCAACTTCCATTAGTCACTTCTACATGCATTTGCTCATTTAATCCTCTCACCAATTTTTTTAGTAGTTATCAAATCTGTAATGTAATAATAATCACAATAATATCAATATCAACTGCATTTATTGAGTGCTTTTCAGATGACAAGCACTGTGCTGAAAACATTGTAAGAGCTGCTCAAATTAATCCTCTTAGCAACCCTATGAGGTAAGCATTATCCCCCCCATTTAAGAGATGAGAAAACAGAGTCACAGAGAGCTTAGGTAACTTGGCTCCAAGTCACATAGCTAATAGACTATGTGACTTTTCCAAGTCTAATAGACTTTTTCAGAGCAAAAGCTTGAAACCAGGTGTTCTGTGTTTAGAGTGGAGGGGGCTGGTTCCAGGTGCAGTAGTAGAGGAACTCGCTGCTTTCATGTTGCCTCTTCTGCCCGTGGTACCTGCACTCTTGAGCACTAAGTCACTGCATCCTTCAAGGCATGGCTAAGACTCCTGGAAGTTGTGCTCCCATCCTTATGGCAGGGCATGCTCTCCTTTTGCCTACCCTCTCTCTTCAACTCTCAGGAAAGAAATCCTGTTTGCCATTTATGAATTTAAATCTATGGGCCAGGTACGGTGGCTCACACCTGAAATCCCAGCACTTTGGGAGGCTGAACTGGGCAGATCACCTGAGGTCAGGAGTTTGAGACCAGCCTGGTCAACATGGTGAAACCCCAGCTCTACTAAAAATACAAAACTTAGCCAGGCATAGTGGTGCACTCCTGTAATTCCAGCTACTTAGGAGGTTGAGGCAGGAGAATCACTTGAACCCAGGAGACGGAGGTTGCGGTGAGCCGAGATTACACCCCTGCACTCCAGCCTAGGTGACAGAATGAGACTCTGTCTCAAAAAAAAAAAAAAAAAAAAAAAAAAATCTTTGGAGAATTTGTCTTCCAGGGACCCTTTCCTCTCATTGGAAAAATCTCAGTTCAGCCTCACTGCTATTTTGGTTACAGATGCAACATTTATCCCCCTTTTAAAGGTGATGACATTAGATTGAAAAGATGCTTTGGGGATATGGGGTCATGCTGAAAACTCATATTGGTCTCACCTCTGGATAAACCCCCAAGTTTTTTTCACATTCAGTAGTGTTTAGCCAAGTCTCCCAATCTTATTTTTGTCAGGTGGTAATGAAGACCTGGGGGAGGGAATTTCCACTCTTGGCTGTATTATATTTCATCCTGTAGGATCTGGTCCATTACTCAAGGCTGTTGAAATCTTTTTGGATTCCAACTCGGTCATCTGACATATTTTTATCTTTCTTAACTGGGTGTCATCTGAAAATCTGATGAACATGTAGCCTTTATTTTCACCCAAGTCATTGATAAAAATGTTGAATAGGAAAGAGCAAGGGGACTGAATACTCTAAATGCTGTTAGAAAACCCTCTATGTCAGTGTCAATTTATTAATTACTACTCTTGAGTCTGGCATTCTGCTCACTATTGAATCCTTCTAATTATAGAGGCCCGTACTTGTTTCTCTGTCTTATTCATAAGATACCAGAGTCTTGTGTCTGAGATGATGGGATAAGAGGGCAGGTGTGCGGCAAAGGATTAATCTTGCCTAGAGGAAGGTTTGTTCCTTGTCTAGCTCCTGGGAGCTAATCTCTAAATCCTTGGAATGTCCTGCCTCATGAGTGTCTTTGTTTACCTGGAGGCCCTGGGCAACAAAGTCTAAGTTTGACCTCTGGCAGGGATAGAGACTAAGGCCTTTCATGTCTACATGATCAACTCCCAATAAAACCCTGGACACCAAGGCTTCAGTGAGCTTCCATGGTTGGCAATACCCTGTGTGTGATGCACACATTGTTGCTCGGAGTGCTGGCTGCATAACTCTACAGCGGAAGGAAAACTGGAAGCTCATGTATGGTCTCTCCTGGACTCTGCTCTATGTGCCTCTGTCCTTTTGCTTATATGGATCTGTATCATTTCACTGTAATAATCTATAACCATGAGTACAGTGGTTTTTCTGAGTTCTGGGAGTCCTAGCAAATCACTAAACTGGAAGGTGGTCTGGGAGAATGCCTGAATTGCAACAGGAATCTCTGGATTACATTAAATGTATCTTTCTTTAAAGCCAGAAGTCTAAAATCTCCCTGAACTTCTGCTTGAACCTTCTCTCTAGCTTCCCTAAACCCCTTATTTTTTCTTCAGAAGATACTATGTAAAACGAGTAGGAAGTCCTCTCTCTGCTTCACAAAGAAGCCTCCTCCCCCGTGGCCTGTCCTAGGCACCGACCAACCCCCCTTGCCTGTCCCATGTGGTTTAAGGAGTACTTACTCCAGTCTACCCTGGGTAGGATACTGTATTGCCCAGGCAGACTCCACACTCGCCTGCCTTTCAGGAAAGTCCCTGCTAAAATCCACATGTTAACTAGGGAAGAGCATAATTCCCTGCTGTCACCCATTTATACTTTAGCCTGTCACCCATTTATGACATTAGACTGAAAAGATGCTTTGGGGATATGGGGTTGTGCTGAAAACTCATCCTGGTCTCACCTCTGGATAAACCCCCAAGTTTTTTTTCACATTTAGTAGTGTTTAGCCAAGCCTCCCAACCTTATTTTTGTCAGGTGGTAGTGAAGACCTGGGGGAGGGAATTTCCACTCTTGGCTCCATTATATTTCATCCTGTAGGATCTGGTCCATTACTCAAGGCTAAAGTAATCAGTCCACTAACAGAATGGGCTGTCATTAAGATAGAATTCGGGAGGGGGGAGTTCAGGTGGGGGCATCTCTGAGGCTTTCCCTAACTGTGAGAGTGAAGAGGGTTCTGCTAGGCAAGGAAACAGAGTTGCTGCGGTCTCCACAGGGCTCTGTTGAGGCACAAGGGAGGAGCGTGCTGAAGGTGTGGTGGAGGGCTGACAATAAGCTGGCCTGCATCCTAGTTTTGTTAGAAAAATTAGAGGGTGAAAACCAGCACTTTGTTCCTTATCTGGCATCCATGTGTATCCACATGGCCAAATGGGCAGTAACTTTCCAGAGGACGGAGGGGAGAGCAGCCAAGCTGGGCATGGGAAGCAGATGTGTCACCAGAGAGAGAGGGAGCTCACTCCTTACCTTATCTCACAAGGGGTTTACTGGAAACCAGGTTCCTGGCACTGCGGGGGGGAAAGGTGTCATTAAGTAGAAGAGAGCAATCCCTTTACATATAGGGTTTTAATCTCACCTCTGCCCTATGCAATTCCAGGAAGCTGAACCAAGACACTTTTCAAAATGGAGACAATTTTGCTTCAATTCTAACATCAGGCAGTGTGCCTGCAAAATCTTTAGTTTTTTCCTCTGAGGTCATTTTTATGACTTCTCACTACTTTTTATCTTTATGTTTTTTAGGTCTATGTTGGGAAAATGGTTTTGTTTTTTTCTTCCATCTCTTTTCTTTATCCTCTAGTTGACAACCATGAAATCATCTCCCCTTAAGACAGTCACATGAGACAGTTCTGTCTTCCCTTCACCCTGGGCCTTAGGGGATCAGAGAGCACATGCCCTAAAAAGCATCACCCTCCTGTAGAAATCCATGGGGAACCTTTATTTTTACCCTCCTGGCACCAGATGTAGAGAAAGGGGGATGGGGGTAGACGGGGTCAACCCCACCCCGCAAGCTTCATAAATGTGAGCGCTTATAGTCATTTCCCAAGATGGGAGGCCTTCATATTTAAAGCCATTAAGTGGAAATTTCTTGAGGGCAGGAACTACATGAATTTGCCCTTGAATTGAGGGTTTGGCCAGGCCTGACCTCTGACTCTGGGACTTCAGAACACTTAGGCCAAGCAGGATCTGGAAATGCAAACTTTCTTCAGTCACCCCAATGTGCTTGGTATCTGCCTGATGAATGCTTTTGATGCTCACAGAATCTCCTTAAAGTCTGCATGGGGGTGTTGGCTGGGAGCTCACTCCCCCAGTGACTGAGGCTCTTCTGTAATACCTGGCTGTGCTCTCAGTCAGAATCTCCACTGAGCTCAGCTGTCCAGTTTCACACAATAAAGCATGCTTTCAACACAGCAAAGTTGTGCTTTGAGCTTGCTGGGTACTAGTTTATCGGATCAAACATTGTCAGAATTGTTGATCACGCAGGCAATGTAATCAATATAGATGAAACTGGAGATTTCCAACCTTTCATCCTTTGGTCATTTTGTTAACCAGCTCTAAATCCCCCAGGGAGCTGGTTTAAATGCAGCTTCAGACACAGTAGCTCTGGGGAGGGGCCTCACAAGCTTCCAGGTGACTCCCCAGCACCATACTTTGAGAAGCCAGCATTGAAGGGTATTGATATAGGGAGGAGGATAAGCTAGTCACTAAAACTCTACTCACACATCCCCAGCAGAAAACACAGAAAGGGATCATGGATTCTACACTGGTCTGAAGGAAACTCACTCCAGGTGTCTGCTGTCCCTGAGGCTGAGGACAGGGCTCTCAGCCCTCCATTACTTTGACTGAAGT
Organism: Mandrillus leucophaeus; assembly: GCF_000951045.1. NCBI lineage: Eukaryota > Metazoa > Chordata > Mammalia > Primates > Cercopithecidae > Mandrillus > Mandrillus leucophaeus. The sequence goes on along the minus strand of NW_012105520.1, from coordinate 170,580 downwards.
GTTTGCAGCAGCAAGAGGCAGGATGGTGCACTGGGTAGTGCTTGTGCTCTGATGCCAGCTTGCCTGTTTGAGGCCTGGCATGCAATCCTAAGCTCTGTGTTCTTGTGGCCTAATATTTCAGTGCCTCAGTTTTCTTGCTTGTAAAACAGGGGTAGTCATAATAGTATCCACCTCTATAAGGTTACTGTAAAAATTAAAAGATTATGTAAGGGACGTGATCCATAAAAAATGTCCAGAATAGTTATTTTCCTTTTCAGCCAGAGCTCCTGTGTCTAAGCCTGGGACCTCAGGGGGCCCTGGGCTTCTGTGGCCTGAACTGCCACAGTTGTGCAAGCACTCTTGGGTCTCCTGTTACCCAGGAGCCGGCAACAGACCAAAATAAAGAGGTGGGGTGGGGTAGCGGGGCGGGCTGAGCGAGCCTCTAGAGGGAGTCTGACCAGGTCAGCTGGGAATGCCTGTCAGCCATCCAGGGTGGCTTCTCCTGCGCTCTGCTCCTGCATGGGCCTGGAGGTGGGTGAGTGACTCATGCTGGTGCCCTCCCCACCCCTGCACCCAAATGCTCAGCCCTCCCCACAGCCGGGGCTCACCTAATCCCCACAGTGGGAGTCAGGGGGTATTCACGCCTGTGCCGAGGTCTAGGGTTGCATCGCACTGACTTCACGCTCAGCAGCATGTGCAGCTGAGGCCTCCGTGGAGCCGTCTCCTGCGAGGCGGGCAGCGAGGTCAGCTTGGCAGCCGCCACCTCACCAGCCTGGATCTGGCCGCAGGCAGCGGTTCCCTAGGACCCGAGGAAAGGATGGCCGAACAAGAAGCTAGTGGGCTACAGGTCCTGCTGCACACACTTCAGGTAGGAAAGGGTAGTGTGGGTGCAGAATCTGGCGGGCTGGGTCTTTGCCTGGGCTGGCCTGCTTGGGAGCTCTGCACACAGTCCCCTCTGGCAATCACTGGCCCGGTTTGCTAACAGCAACAGAACAGGAGTCGGCTCTCACCTTGAAGCTGACCTAAGTGATGCTGTGGAGTTCAAATATTAAACACGACGATGTTGATGATTGTTCTGCTTAAATTATTGATCCTGGTGGGGTCAGAGGCTCTAGGTAAAAGATCCAAGTTTGCTAGAAATGGGAAAGGTGGAGAAAAAGCCTGTTTGGCAAATGAAGGAGACCTGTTGAAGCTCTTCCTGAACAAGGCTGGAGACCTGCTGAGAGCATGCAGAGCTGTCTGGGAGGACAGGGTGGATGAGGAGAGGACCCTTCTGGGCTTCTCCTGCTAAATGGCTGTCTTACTGGGCTCCCAAATTGTAGTTACATCAGAATGGCCTGTGATGCTGACTATCAGTGCATTTTCCCAGGCAGGATCCAAATAGCAGGTGTTTGAATCATGTAGGGCAGTAGCCTGGGAAACTGCCTTCTCCCTGGGGTATGCTATTCATTCCTAATTTTCAGAATTCTTGTTCTAGAGCAGTGGTTTGCAAACTTGTCTGCATGTTAGAATCACCTGGAGAGGGTCAAAAAATACTCATGCTTGGGACCCACCCCCAAAGATATGGATTTAACTGGTCTTAGGATCGATCTGAGCATTAGAGTTTGAAAACTCCCCGGGGGTCTCCATGTAGATTTAAGGCTGAGAACCACTACTCTCTATGCTTGTGATTAGCTGGATTCAGAGGATGCCAGCGTTGAAAAAGGCCCAAGGGGCCTTCTACCCCAGGAGTTTAAGCCCGAAGTTCATGGAAAGGGTCGCAAGATGATGGGCTTGCGGGGGTACATGACCCCATGCCCCTGTTTAGAATATAAACATTTCGTACGTATTTTCCTTTTTCCCTGTTGGGAAAAATGTTCCTAATTTTCATCTGATTCTTTTTGTTTGTTTTGTCTTTTTTGAGACAGCGTCTCACTCTGTCACCCAGGCTGGAGTGCAATGGTGCGATCTCGACTCACTGCAACATTTGCCTCCCGGGTTCAAGCAATTCTCCTGCCTCTGCCTCCCAAGTAGCTGGGATTATAGGCTCCCACCACCACGCCTGGCTAATGTTTTGTATTTTTAGTAGAGATGGGGTTTCGCCATGTTAGCCAGACTGGTCTCGAACTCCTGACCTCAGGTAATCCTTCCACCTCGGCCTCCCAAAATTCTGGGATTACAGAATTTTGAGCCACCATACCTGGCCGTTTTTCTCTGATTCTTAATCAGATTTGTATTCCTGAAAGTTTAAGAACCAATAAATCCAACCTTCAGGTGTGCAGATAAGGAAACGGAATCTCAGAAGTGAAATAGGCTCCTTGATGCCATATGGTTACTTAGTAGGGGAACTGGGACTTGGATATTCAGTTGACTTGGCGTCCTTTGACTCATTCTATCTGATTCGTGCAAGGTGAAATGTATCTGGCCAGGGGTGTTGGAGGTGGGAGTGGACCTCAAATTTGCAAAATAAATCCAAGGATTTATTTGTATCTGGCTAGATTTATTTGATTTAATAACCAGGTACAATAAGCTGACATTCTGAGAGCCCTTCTAATTTCTGAATAGTTATATGGAGATCTTGATTAACTGTGATTCTAACAACTGAAAATGTCTCATGGACAGAATTTTCCTTGTACTAGCTGTCTAGGAAAGAGGGAAAATAATAAGTTGGCAATAGGGGTTCAGTAAAAATGAATGTCCTGTAGTTGGCCTCAAAGTCACTTCAGGTTGAACTCAATTGCCTGTATTCCCACCAGTGAGAATTGATAATTGATGTTTAGCATGATCACCCCGGGGCACTGCAAGATTCTCAATTATCAAAGAAAGATTTAATTATGTTCACTAGACTCTACTTAGTTCCCAATTAAGCAGAACATTATGATAACAGGAGCATGCTTCCTGTATACACCTCAGTTGATCAGAGTTTGGTTTAGAATTGACCTGGGTTCCTGGCCTGGCCCACGCCGAGTGCTTCCATGAGTCCTGTTTCTGTCTCTACGGTAGAAGTCAGAACTCTGAAACACTTTTTAAAAAAGAGAACCTAGAACATATATTCTGTGGAATAATCTTTCATGATGGATTTGATGTCCTGTCCCCTTTCTTCTCCCCATGGACTTGAACTAGGCGAGCCCACATTGTTTCCGAGAAAGGGTTAACTGAACCTGTCTCACTTGGGGATCCCAAAGATCTTACCAATTCAAACCAGTCTGTCTCTACTTGTGCATAAGGTGACAGATGGAAGGCTTTGACTTGCTTCTTAAATCTTTGGGAAAACCAGTGAATAGGTTAGGACCAAATGTCAGCTTAGGTCTCAGTTCCCATGTCTTTTAGGAGTACCCCAAAAGGTTGCCAACGGAAGGAAGAAAGAGATCAGAGGGACAGAAAAGGCAAACACAAGCATAATAGAATATCCCCATGCTATGTTTGTGGAAGTCTACCTACTTGAGCATATCACCATTTCTGACTCTTTAGGGGCATAAAACAGGCCACTAAGAAACATCAGTTTTCTGCGTTAACCTTTTCCTGCACACATGAGGAAGGGGTAAGTGGTTTTCCTTACCACAATTTAAAAACAGCTTCTTTATCTCGGTCCTGAAGGTCTGAGAATCAGATTTCTACCTAGACATGTTCCAACTTCCTGGCCTTTACAGCGTGGATGTGAGGCAGAAAATCAGACTGACCGATGTGGGTCTGGGTGAAGCGGGAGGCAGGCAGCCCACAGCACAGGTGCGAGAGGCAGAGAAAGGACTGGATCCAATCCCTTTCCTGGCACTTACTAGCCTGTTCATCCTTATGAAAGTTCCTCGACCTCTCTGAGCCTCCATTTATGTAATCTGTAAAAGAAGGGCCATAAAAATACGTTCCTCAGCATTTTCTGTGAGGATTAAGAGAATACATTTGAAAAGCGCTTGTGAACTCTAAACGGCTGTTTGAATGACTGTGGTTTTATGATTTCCCTAGTTGAGTATGCAGTGGAGAGGCTGGGAACACTTGCCTACACTTTTCATCAACCTGCCTTGCTTTTTTCCTGGGTGGACTCCAATATACTTGGGAAAAAAAAGAGTTGTCTCATTTGTCCTGCTCTCGTCTCTCCATGTGGTTCGAGCTAATGGAGAAGATGGGGAACTGCCAGGGTTGCAGGATGTGGGCTCCTTGCCAGCTCTGATGCCGCAGGCTGTCACCCAGCAGGGTCCCACAAAATGCCATTTAAGTACCTTTATTGAAACATGAAAAATGTAAAATTATTCGGTCAGCTTTGGCACACTCTGCGCTGTGATATGGGCACATTTTTGCCATTTCCATTTGTACTTTATTATTTCATGTGATAGCTGCTAGATCAAACCCTGGTCTGCATCTTTGCCAAAATGTGCATAGTTAACTTCTTTTCTCAACTTGGGATCCAAGAACATCTACTATGGATTATGAATGAGGCTGCAGGATGTGGGGCTTCCTGTCTTGAGTAAGCCATGGAACTTAGATAACCTCAGCTGGGGTGACCAGTCCACTTTTCCCCCTTGAACTTAATCTGCCAGGGAGTATTTCCAAGATAACAGGTGATTTTTAGCTTCTGGGCTACAAATAGAAGAAAGGTAGAAAAATGACAACTGATAGGTTTCATTCAAAGCACTTGGGAGTTTTGCTTCCAAAATATGTGTTTGAAATTTTCCCTTGTAGAACTCTCCATAGAGGACATGGGAACATCCGTCTATTGTATCCACTGGGGCAAGTGGAACGGAAGCTGAGCTTTTTCCTTGGAGTTAAACAGAAGGATTTGGACTATCAAGGGAAGAATTTTCTTTTAGATAGCAAACACTGTGTAGACTTTCCAAGGTTCCCTAGGAAGTTTGAGGCTTTCTGGGTTTGTTGGAGATGCCTGCTTCAACCACAACTCAAATATAGAAACAAACTGAAAACTGTCTTAATTTCAAGCATTAGTAGAAACAAAGAAAGAGGAAGCCCTATGAGGATAAGGGCCAAATGGACAAGAAACAAAACTGGCAAGAAATTACATCTGTCACTGCCTAAGGAATGGCTTCGTGACAATCAACCTGGGTAGGGAAGGGATGATGACGGTGTGTAGGCGTATGCTGAGCTTTAGGTGGGGAGAAGCCTTTATTTAGTGTTTTGTTTTTCAAGACCTTATTACTTTCACAGCTTCTTACATTTCTTGGAATTAGAGATTGGAGAAAATGAACAATTATTAAGGGTCCACTTGTGCCAGGCTTTTACCTCCACTACCTAACTTTCGTCTCTCTGCCACCTGTGAGGAAGATGTGGTTGTTCTCCTGTCTTATAGATGAGGATACTGATGGTTAAGGAAAGGATAAGCTGCTCAAGGCTTAAGGACAGAAACTTAGTAAATCCTGAGATAAGAGATGTGAGGCAAGTTTTGTTCCCCTACAGCCTTTTCACTGGTTTGCGTTGCTTAAGCAACCTACGGAATATTCACTTATTCTTTATTTTGAGGGTATTACCTTCATCTGACTAAATCTGAAGGTTGGGGGGAAATGAATTTTCTACAGTAGAGGAAGGCCTATTTAGAACTGATATCATCTTCCACATCCCAATTTGGTGTGGGAGTAAGGAACTCCTGATGAAGGAAAGTAATAGTTTGGATTTGGGTCAATTGGATGTTTTCAATATCCATCTATTCATCCATGTATTCACTCATCTACCCATTCATTTTATCCATCCATCCATCCAACTAGCCATAGCTTTCTATGTGCTAGAAGAGATGTGTAAAAATGAGAATTATAACACCTACTTAGAGATTTTTTATTAGTTTAGAGAAAATTTATGAGAAGAAGTAAGCATATTGGTACATGCCCAATAAGTAGGAGCACTTACTGTAATGAAATACAGTCACTGCCCTCATGAAAATGCAGTGTAGGAGCTAGGAGGAAGAAAGAAAATTATTCATAAAGCAAGTTTGCATGCGATGAATGCCGTGGTAAAGGTAAACATCAAAAGAAAATTTTATGGAAGTTGGGGGAAGAAACCTCTCCTGAATAGAGATTCAGGCAAGGCCTTGGAAAATGGGTCTGATTTCAACAGGGGGAGGTACATTTACCAGGATAAGGAGGGTGCCTAGTGATCTTCCCTCTGTCGGTGTGTTGGGGGGTGCGGATTTGTTATGGTATGGAGTTTGATTTAAAATGACAGTTCATGAGGGGGAAGAAATGAGATGGAGATGGAAGTTTGACCAAATGCTGGAGGATCTTGAGTGGTAAGCTTCAGGTCCAACCATGCCCTTGGTAATGGCTGCCTATCCCTGCATGTGAGTGGTAGAGTTGCAAGACATTCAACCAAGATGATAATTGCAGAGCTCTTCTGGAACATTCAACATGACTGCAGCACTGTTTTTTCTTATCATGTAATGTGATCTGTCCTAATTCCTCATTCCTGACCAGGCTTTTGTCACTGGACTTCTTCCTATGCCTGTTCCTAACTCTTAGTCCCAACCTTCAGCCCCTCCTGTCACTTACCTCATCCTTGTATCTCAACTCATCCTGAGCCTCTCTCTAACCCTAGGAGGAAGGGTTGGGATGAACTGAGGCTCGGAGATTGGGGCAGGAGAACTGTTCTACAACATTTGATTTTTGTTGTTGTTGTTTTTAATTTGTGATTTTAGGGGCAGCATTCAGATGTCCTTGCATCAAAGCAGCTCTGACAGCATGACTGAATTAACCAGAGTTGAGTCAAAAAGTCTCATCCCACTCTCAAATTGAGAGCAGTTGGCATTTCCATCTCCTGAGCCCAGATTTTGGATCTGTCTCCCTGAGCACCCACCTCTGCAGGGCAGAGGGTGAAGGACAGGGGGCCAGTGGGGCTTTGAGGTGTAATTGGAAATGCAATGCAATGAGGTGCTTTGCTGGTGATATGCTGAGACAAATGGCCAACAGAGACCCACGCCCACAGCAGAAATCCATCACTTGGCAATATTTACTCCACAATTTACTCAGTTTCTAAAACTGGAACTGATCTCATGAGGACCAAACACAGACCCAGTTCCAGCCCTGGGAGTTGGGGAAGAGAACTTGGTCTGGCTTATCAATTACTGTATCTGCAATTGTGGAATAGGCAGCTATGAATCAAACAGACTGGGCACATCTTCATATTTCAGAAATGGGTGTATGGAAATGCATCCTCCTGGGTGTGAGTCCCATCTCCTTTTTCCAGGCCTGAAATAAAGAAAGTGGAGAGTTTGTGGGGTCTGTGCTTTTTCACTGAGCAAGTGGTTCCTTCAAAGTCGTAGATCTGCAAATCAGGTTCTTGTTAGAGAAAAAGGTGATATGAGACAAGGGAGCAGTCAAGGTCAAGAGCTAGGAATAAAAGAATGAATATAATAGAGGGCATGAAAGAAAACAGAATGGCAAAGAGTATGTGCTCAATAAGTCTCCCTTCCTCTCTCCCTCCCTCCTTCCTTTCCCTCTTTTTTCTCTCCTTTCTGTTTTTTGGTAACTTTTTACAAACTGAATGCATCTATGTAATTAGCACCCAGATGAAGTAGCAGTATACTCTCAGCATCCCAGAAGGGCCCCCTCACTCCCACTTCCATGGAGTAACATACAGTAACATGGAGGAATCGCACAAAAGTTAAGCAAATAAGTTGCTTACATTTGTGCAAATAACTTAAGTTGCTTAACTTTGTGTGATTCCTCCCTGTTGCTGTATATTGCTGTAGATGGTTCGTTCTGATTGCCCAATAGCATGCCATTGTGTGAATATCTTTATCCCCTCTGGAGTTGGTGATATTTGGGGTAGTTTCCAGTTTGAGGCTATAATGAAATAGTGCTGCTTTGCACATTCTAGTGCATGTCTTTATGAACAAATGTATGCATGTCTGTTGAGTATATATCTAGGGGTGAAGTTGTGGGATGCTAGGGTGCACATATGTTCAGCTTTATATATAACAACAAATGGTTTTCAAAAGTGGTAGCTCCAAAACAAACATCTATTAGCCATATAGATACCATTAGCTAGTGAAAGCACTGGATGTTATGCCAAAACTTGCTTAACACATATTTGTTAGTTGAAAGTGATTTGAGATACTTTGCATCAAGGGACTACTCATAGCATTTATGTCTTGTGTATTCAGTTCCCCCTTCTTGGTCCTTTTCATAATAGCTAAAATAATAACTAACATTTATAAAACAACTTCTGCAAGTCAGGAGCTATGCAAAGTTTTTCATATGCATCATCTCATTTAATGTTTTTTTTTTTTTTTTTTTGACAGAGTCTCGCTCTTTCACCCGGGTTGGAGTGCAGTGGCATGATCTTGGCTCACTGCAATCTCTGCCTCCCAGGTTCAAGCGATTCTTCTGCCTCAGACTCCTGAGTAGCTGGAATTATAGGCACGCACTACCATGCCTAGCTAATTTTTGTATTTTTAGTAGATACAGGGTTTTACCATGTTGGCCAGAGCTGGTCTCGAACTCCTGACCTCAAGTGATCTGCCCTCCTCAGCCTCCCAAAGTTTTGGGATTACAGGCGTGAGCCACCGCACCCCACCCTCATTTAATCTTTGCAACAATCCTGAGGCAGTTAATATTATCCTCATTTTAAAGCTTTAAAATGGAAGATTGGAGAGGTTAGTGAATTTTCCATGATCATAGAGTGAGCAAGTGGCATAGCTGGAATTTGAGCAGAGGGAATCTCATACCAGCAGAAGTTCCCTCAGCAGGTGCATTAACTCTCTAAGGAAAAGGAGAGGCATTTAGAAGATTGTCAATAGATTTCTCCAGGTGTGAGTGTCTGCTGGGGAAAGATGGAAACCCTCACCTAGCACAGTCAGCAAGGACAGTAGCTGTCTCCACAGGCTGGAAGGACTGGCCAAAAGGGTGCAGAACAGGTGTCCAGAACAGGGATCAGCAAGGGCCAGATGGCAAGTTTTCAGGCTTTGTAGGCCATACAGGGGATCCCTGTTGCAACTACGCAACCCTGCCACTGCAGCTGTAGACAATATGCAAATGAATGGGTATGCCTGTGTTCCAGTGGAACTTTATTTGGAAAACAGGCAGTGGGTTAGATTTGGCCCACAGGCCATAGTTTGTTGCCCCTGGCCTGAAGGCCTTTGAATCACAAGCCTGGTGTAAGGGCGGGAGATGGAGTGGAAAGCTAGTGGTGGAGCATGAGGGGCTAATTGCTGTGGCAAACTGCCACGTAGTAACTTACCTCTTTGTGGTGGATGTTCTCAACTCCCAGGCTGCCCTTCCTGTAAAAGCAACAGATCAAACTATACCTCTGGGTGCAAGTCTTGGAGAACCTGAAACATGCAGTTCAGAGTCCTGAGTCTCCAACTGCTGCCACAGCTTTTCTGGCTATGGGTGGAGAAAGTGCTTGTATCCATTAGCCCACTGGGGGTGGGCTTTCAGGTTATTTCAGCAGCATTTATTTGTGATAGGGGACTATTATGCAGATAATGGTCTGCATTCAACAGCACTAGAATCCCAAGATAAAACCAGAACTTCTCAAACTGGGTTCCAAAGAACAGTAGTGTTCCCTGGAATGCCAATGGGTATTCCACTCAAAAAGGGTTGTGGAAACAGATGGATTTGAAATGTCAGGATAAATACGTTTACTATATTTCTTTACTAAAGAATCTTCATTAAAAAAAAATCTTTAAAGATACTCATGTCTTTCAATTCTCAGTTTAAATACCTTTTACTCAGAGAGGATTTCTCTGACAGCCCAATGAGCTATCGGGTCACTGTATGCCCCACCTCTCTCATTTTCCTGTCTGCGTGTTCTCTAATATTTGTTTTTGTGCTCCTTTTCTTCTTCCATCATGGTTGGAATCTTATCTGTCTTGCTTACTCTTTTTCCATACTACCTAAAGCACTGTCTGGTACATGGTAGGTGCTCAATAAATGTTTGTTGATTGACTAATAAAATGAATGTGCATGGTATATTAATAAGTTTGAGACATAATATATGGCATTTCTAAACCATCTAGGAAATAAGATAAACATTTTTTTGGCAAAACCCACTAGTATTTCATAGGACATTAGGGATCCATGGAGCACATTTGGCAAATAATGGTTTTAGACCAATGCCATGTTATATCTCTGCTGCCTTGTGACTGTTGACTTTCTCTTGGTTTGGAAACTGGTTTCAGCATGTTATAACTATTCTGATGTGAGTGGGTTTGAAGTTAGTTCTATCGGAAACCTAGGGTCATTCCTCTGGTTGGTGAATACCACCAGCTAATGACCATACAACCGGTCTGCAGGCCTTGCATTGACATGAATTCTGGTCCTTACTTGATTGGGATAAAATAATATAAGCAATAGATGTGGAGGTTTAGAGAAGGGTTCTTTCTAGAGGCTCAAGAGAGCCATTCTGATTCTGATCAGGAAGCCATATGGCGATAAGGATAGCTTTAGCTTCAGGTTTCACATTAAAGGCAGGGTCAGATTTCACAGTCACAGCATCTGATGAAGCTTTTCCTAGGGGACCTGGGGAAAAGCAACTTCTCTAATGAATGGTCAGCAATGAATTCTCCCCTCATCCTTCCCCTCCGCAAAACAATGCATGTTAACATTTCTAATCTCCAGATCCCACCAACCAGTGCTAGCTCAATGCCCTATACTTTTGACCCAGAGCATCCATATCCCAGCCCTCTGAAGACAGAATTAAACCAACCAGTCCTGAGGAGAATGCAGATACCTTTTATTTTTCATATTTAGATTAAGAGGACACTATAAGCAAATCCCACTTTCTCTTTGACTTTAATTGCACCAACCTAATATGTTCAAAAGGAAAAAAAAATGGACCCAAATGACAACTAAATTTTTGTACTTTAGAAGGGGTTAAGATGATAATATTTGAAGAAAAATGGGCATTAAAATTCAAGAAGTGTTTTTGTCAAGAACCCCTCACATTTGTTGAGCACTTACTACGTACCAGGAAATAGCCTAAGTATTTTTTCTGTCTTCTGTTACGTAACCTCACAACAATCCTGTGAGGAATATATGGCTGTTTTCCCCCTTTTACAGATACAGATAAAGAACACCAGGCATTTGCTTTAGTTCTTGCAGTCTTTAAGTAGCAGTTGCAGTTTAAACACTGGCAGTCTGACTCCAGATTCTAATACATTCCATTCACCAGTCTACAGCATCCCTTTTGTTTTTACCTGTCCTTTCTCCACTAAACATATTTTTCCGTAAAGGTAATACCAGTTCACTATTTGTAAAAAATTTAATTAATATGTAGTTATAAATTATAGGGAGAAAAAATTCCCCATTAAATTCTACTTCCTAAGACAACTTCGTAAGCACTTGCTAAGTATTCTTCTAGATGTTTATGTACATATAGCAATGAGATGTTTCTATCATTATATACCTATATCTTTATCATTTTTACACACGATTATTCAATTTGCTTTTCCTGCATACCAATGTACTTGAACATTTTTCATGCCAACACATATAGCCAGCTTAATCTTGTGTGATAGTTATATAGTTTTTTAGTTCATGGTTGTACCATAATTTAAATAAATAGAAGTATATTTTCTTCTAGCATTTCACTTGGGCTTGACTTTGTTTATGCTGTTTATTTTTTGATATTATATATGTTACTTTTTAATAGTGAAATATACCAAACTTTTCTTTAGTGGTTTATTTTTGCTGCAAGGCTTTTCCCCCATGATCTAACTTTTATACTTAATGATGTCTGAGTTTCACACCATATCATTTCCTTTTCCTTATATCTTGTTGCTTTCATAGAGCTTCTCTGCCATACTACTCTTCACTCGCTTGTGCCAAGAGTTAACACATTTGTAGCTTTAAAATTTCTTTTACCGGAAGGCCTCATTTCTGTGCCACCCAATAGAGCTCTGCATGATAACATTTGAAAGTTTGAAATCTGATGTACATATTTATTTAAATTAACATATATAGGTTTCTTGGCTGGGCTTTAGGAAAGCCAGAGTTGATTTTGGGTACTGCCACTGACTTTCTGGTTGACTTGAATCCTACGGGTCAGTATCTTCTCTGTCTTGACATCAGTGCTAGGAGATTTGCCTAGTAATATAATCTGTTTCTTTGGCATATTATTATTTTCTTGTTATTGTTCACATGTTTATTAAATGCTTCTCTGTGCCGGGGAGTGGAAAGTAGTGGGTGGAAAGTTTTTCAGAATTTTATCAGCAGACACTTTCCTATCAAAATTCTTTCAAATGCTAATGTTTGATGTCAGGAAGAAAGAGATCCAGAATGCTGTGGTCACTCTTAACCCCCTTTGCTCTATGACCTCTCTGTTCTGTGGTGACCAACTGAGAACACAGTAGCATCATTACTCCAAGTCTCTTGGGGAAGATCAAAACACTCAGCGGCTGTTAACATGTTTAGCTATACCTACACATTTCTGTCTGCCTATGCAGTTATCAATTCATACACTACAAGGCGGTGAGTTATAAGCTTTTAGTTTTTTTTTTTTTTTTTTTTTTTAAATCCCACTGATTCCCTTTGAAAGCTAAAGACACTTTCTCCAGGTAGATATATATATAAACTTGTGAACAATTCAGGGCAATAAGCCACTTGATCAGGTTTAAGTTTTTCCAGGTAAACACTACTTGGGCTTTGTCTTAGCAAATGAAGATCTTAAAGGTCAGGATAATACAGCAACTTCCAGTGAAATAAATCTCACATTTTTTTTTTCCAATTATATATCTCTCATGTATCTGTACTGGACACAATATTCTTCCTATGTCCATATCCCAACTTGGTCTTCAACATCTTTCATACTTGATTTATACTTGTGAAAGTCATAAGTACCTTTGATGGATCAACTAAAATGTTACTTTTCGAAGAAAACCTTTTCTGACAATGTAAGTAGATGGCATATCTCCCTTCTCCAAAGTTGCACCCAAGCATTTGTACCTCTCTCTTGAATCATCTATGATTTACTTGGTTATAAAAATAGTTGTCCTTCATCTAGTCAACAAACCCTTACTAGGCACTGAGAACCTCAAAATAAATATAATGTTCTTGCCCTCCCAGAGATGAAGAATCAGATATACATTTGAGAGTCTCCAGAAAATTAAAAACCCTAGATAAGCATACATATGCACTTACACCAAACATTTGAATCTCAGAAGATTTGTCCACAACTAGATTGAGAACTTATGCCATGTGATTGCTTGAGTAAATATATGAACAAATAATATAAAGCATTATTATAAATGAAGCGGTAGCAATGTTCCCAGTGTATTTTTTAAAGAAGGGGGATCTCAGTTGATCTCTAACCTTCCATGAACCTCTGCTCTTGAATAATGGTAGGTTAGATATTTCAGACCAACAATTGAACTTCAGATAATTTAAAAATGTGGATAAAATATAAATTTTTTATTCTAAAAATCAATGTTCTAATGATACAATGAGCTTGTAATGGATTGAAGTCAAGAGAGGTAAGAAATTCAGAGAAAAGAGCAAAACTCTGGTACTGTTGTCTTGGTCTTAGTCCATTTTATGCTGCAGTAACAGATTACCAAAAACTAGACAATTTATAATGAACAGAAATTTATTGACTCATAGCTCTAGAGCCTGGGAATTCCAAGATCAAGGGGCTGGCATCTGACCAGGACCTTCGTGCTTCATCATGACATGATAGAAGGCATCACATGATGGAAAGCCAAAGATAGGGAGAGCGAGAGCAAGAGGGGGTCAAATTCCTCCTTTTCTAAGAAACCCACTCCCAAGATAATAAACCTATTCCCCCAATAACGTCATTAATTCATTCATGAGAGAAGAAACCTCATTGCCTAATTATCTCCTAAAGGTTCTACCCCTTAATACAATTGCATTGGGGATTAAGTTTCTAACACATGGTTTTTGGGGAACACATTCAAATAATAGCAGCTTTGGAAGCATTTACTGTTTTGGAAGGTGTGGTTGGAAAGGTTGAATTGTATATTCAGTGACTTCCCTCATCTAGGAGAACAAGAACAATATAGAGCTCTCCAGGAATGGAGATACTAGCGATCCACTCCCTGCTTTAGGGCTGAGACCTAAAGGACTGCTCTCTAGAAGTAAAAGTGAACCATAAACAAGCTAGTCTTCACATAGAGTCATTCTCCAACTCTTCTGGGTGACTCAGAAAATGTGAAGACTTGAAAAGGTGGTCTCATACGCCTAAAAGTCCTAAGTACCTGCTAGTTGCAAATTAAAAACATCATTGGTGGAAGAAAATGTCATATGAGGCCCTATATTAATTCTACAAGTAATTTAAAAACCAGGCATCAGAGGGAGATAAGTTAATATGGATAAACACCATAAGAAATAATAGATGATAGAATTAGACCCACCAGTACCCCAGAAACTGAAAATACTGCACATAGAATATAAGAGAACTTTGGTTGCTGTGGTAAAAGAGATAGAAGCCAAGTTTGAAATTTTGGACAGTGAACTATAATCTACAAGAAGTGATATAGTAGATTTGAAGAGGAACTATTAATCAGAAGAAGTTCTTGAACTAAAAAATATAAAAACCAAATGAACAGCTCAATAGGTTTAACTGCAGATTAGACTTGGTCAAAGAAAGAGCTGAAAATCAGGTCATAAGAGACTATACAGAATGAAGCAGAGACAGTCAAAATAATTGAACATGCTGAAGGGCAGGTAAGATACACAAAAGTGAGAAGGTTGGACATACATTTAATTGGAGTTCTGGAAGGAGAGGAGAGAATGAGGCAGCAACAGTATTTAAAGAGACAATGAGAGAGTCTTAGCCCTTCAATATGCTGATAATATTCTAATAGCAATAACATGTTATTGAAGTCTATATTCCCTGAAATATAGCCTTTATTAAGTGTCTGTTGAATTTGTTAGGTGAGGAAACATTCCTATTATATTCTAATCTAGTTTTATATCTTTGAAATTACATCAAAAGTTCTTTCAAAATAGCATATTCTTTAAAATAATATTAGACAATGTGAACTACTGTCTGATGTGGATATGTGTTCAAATATTTGAATCTCTATATTTGCAATTGTTACTTCAAAAATTAGAGCTAAATCTATAATTGACACTATCAAGTTTAAGCTCTCATTTATAATCTTATGATTAATTTTTGACCAAAAATCTCCCTAAATTCATATACGTTATCTATGATAATACTCTATTTGATTTCTTACGATGTAAGTTTTATAGCAGCCTTTGGCATTGAGTTAAATATTCTAATCTGGTCACAGGTAATGAAAACATTAATATTTACTTGCTTTTGCTTTGTCCTCTTTAATGACATGGTATTTTGATAACTTTATATTTTAATTGGAAATAGAGAAGAAAAATGATGTTTTATAGCTTCCCTGGGAAGCAGATTCTGAGACAAAGATTTGCATGCAGGAAGTTTATTGGGGGAATGCCTGGATCCGCATGTGGGATCATGAAGGAAGTAGGATTGTTCAGAGGGGAGGTTGAACTGCAATGTAGTCACAACAGAGGCTCCAGATGATTCCACACTGAGCTCTGCAACTTAGATGGTCCTTCAGCAATTGTCTCATCCTACAGCAAAGGGGTTGAGGCTGTACACCTTCTCCCCTGCATCATTGACCAGTCATCGGATGAAGGCTGCTTCCAGATATGGGACATGGCTACTATGATCTGTTTGTATTAATATAGCACTTCTGAGAGCAAATGTGTGAGGTGGTTCCCACAATAACAACCAACTCTTCAGCTTCCTGGATGCCACCTGGGTATCCTACCTTTAACATCAATTCTGATACTAACTACCTAGAGTTAGCATCAGATCTCACAAGTTAAGGGCTTAATCCCACGAGACTGCTTCTACTTTGTATGCCAATCACCTGAAAATTCCTACCAATTGGCTTCATAGCCAGGGAGTTCCCACAGCTCCCTCTTCAGGTTTGATAATTTGCTAGAACAGCTCCCAGAACTCAGGAAAGCACTTTATTTACATTTACCAGTTTATGATAAAGGATAAAAATGAATAGCCAGATGGAGAGGTACATAGAGGAGGTCTGGAAAGGTCCTGAGAGCAGGAACATTAGTCCCAGGAAGTTAGGGTGCACCACCCTACTAGCAGGTCGATGTGTTCAACAACCTGGAAGCACTCTGAACCCCAACATTTGAGGTTTTTATGTAGGATCCATTACATAGGCCTGATTGATTGAATCATTGGCCTTTGGCAGTTACTTTGATCTCCAGCCCCTCTCCTTTCCCTGAAGGTTGTGAGGTGAGGCTGAAAGTTCCAACCCTCCAACTATGTCTTAGTCTTTCTGGCAACTAGAGTCCATCCTGAATCTGTCTAGGGTCCTCCAGTCACCAGCCATTTCATTAGCATACAAAAAGACATGCTTAGCACTTTGGAAATTCCAAGGGTCTTAGAAGCTCTTGTGTCAGGGACCAGGGACTAAGACCAAATATTATAACAAAAGATACTCCTATCATTCAGGAAATTAGAAGGATTTTTCTGTGCCAGGAACTGGGGGTGAATATATATATATTTCGAAAAATATATATATATTTTTTACCATATCATAATGTCACATGACCTTGGATACTTTTTTTTAACCTTACAGCAATTTCCAGAAGATACTGCTGAGAGCTGTTGGTCACTAATACTCTCTGTGGTTGGGGGGATAATTGCCTCAGTTCTGAAGGGGAGATTTTGGAGGAACATGCCCAGCATCCACTACATATGATTATTGATAAGACTGAGCATCATAGGACATGGGTTCAAATCTTGGCTTTGCTATTAATTGGCTATGTGACCTTAGGCAAGCCATGTAACCTTTTAGGAAACAATTTCCTCATCTGTAAAATAAGTGGTAGTGATAAGATCAGTTTTTCCTAAACTTTAATCATTTGCATACTACTTTTATAATTTTTTTTGTATTTTTGGTTCAACTAGACTATTGTTTACTTAACACTATTATTTCCAGGAAATCTGTACATTAAAATTTTTTTTGTTTCTTTTTCTAGAACTGCACATCAAAAATGTAATCATTTTAACCTAACATTATTTAAGGTGAAACTTTTTACATAGCCATAGTGTAGCAGTAGCACTTAGCACATACAGGAAGTAGCCACAAAAACAAATGTAATATAAACACATAATGTTATTTAAATCCAGCTAGATATTGTTGCCTCTGCAGTCTCTGAACCTTAGGTCTGCTTTCTGTTTTCTAAAAAGATTAGCAAATTTTGGAGAGGTATTGGAAATAGACTAATAACTGAGACTTGAACAGACATTTCCCAAAAGAAGAATAAACTCTTTACTGAGAATAAACATTTTTCTTTATGTGATACAGTGATATTTAATGCTGTGTCTCCTGTGGCATCTAAATCTAGATCATATACTCTCAGTAGGAGTTTTTCGACCTTTCAAAAAAATCCTGGATTAGGCAGTCTTTTGGGTAAAATTATATTGTTCCATGATTCGCTACTTGTGTGAGAAGAGTATTGGGGAAAAGATATGAATTATAATTTTTTCAGGTCATGCATCTATTAAATACTATCCAGAAGCTTGAGGAATTAAGTTTATTAGCTGAGGTTCCTAATATTATGAGCATGCCATGTTTGAAATTTGGCCATGATGAATAGTAAAGAGAATTCAATGCTTCAATTATTTCAATATCCCTGGAAGAAGGAGCCTTTCGTAAAAAATAGACCCTCCTTCCTTGAGAAACCTAATATAGTCCTACCCTATGACCCAGCTTCCCCTCCTCTGAAGTGGCTGATCTGAAGTCAAATGCTCTAGGATCCCCTCTTTGTGAAATCACCGGTTTCTTAATCAGATGTCTTTTTTCATGCTGACCAGGCATTAGCCCATTTATCTTGGAACATTTAGGCATTAATAGGAGGGATCTAGAAAATTGTCCTTCTTGTGATCTTCCTGGAAGGTATCAGACCCTGTACTGAGATGCTCAAACCTGCAGACTCACTTCTAGAATTCCATTACCTCTGCATATGTAGGTCACCATGAGGAGCAGAGCTTTGAGTCTTCTCTAAGGACTTCAGCTGTATTCTAAATGTTACTGGAGTTGCCATTCCTGATTCTTTTTGATGTTTATTTTTAGAATTGATACATCGTATTTTTACTTTTACATATTTATGGGATACATGTGATATTTTGTTACATATATGGAATGTGTAATGATCAAGTCAGAGTATTTGGACTATCCATCACTTTGACTATTGGTCATTTCTATGTGTTGGGAGCAGTTCAAGTTCTCTCTTCTAGCTCTATTTAAATATACAATACATTGTTGTTAACTATGGGCACACCACTCTCCTATTGAACACTAAAACTTATTTTTCTAACTGTGTGTTTGTACACATTAACCAACCTCTCTTTATTCTTCCTCCACATTGACCACCACACACCCTTCCCAGCCTCTGATAACCAACAAGCTAATCTCTATTTCCATGAGATCCACTTTTTTTTAGCTCCCATGTATGAGCGAGAACATGCAATATTTGTCTTTCTGTGCCTGGCTTGTTTCACATCACATAATGATCTCTGGTTCAATCCATGTTGCTGCAAATAACATAATTTTATCCTTTTTTATGGCTGAATAGTATGCCATTATGTATATATGCCACATTTTCTTTATCCATTCATTCACTGATGGACATTCAAGTTGATTCCCTATTTTGGCTCTTGTGAATATTGTTGCAGTAAACATGGGGGTGCAGGTATCTCTTTGATATACAGATTTTCTTTACTTTGGATAAATAGTGGTAGAATTGCTGGATCACATGGTAGTTCTATTTTCAGTTTTTTAGAAATCTCCATACTGTTTTCCACAGTGGCTATACTAATTTACACTCCAGCCAAATGCATATGAGTTTATTTTTCTGTGCATCCTCACTAGCATCTGATAGTTTTTGTCTTTTTAATAATATCCATTCTTCCTGGGGTAAGATATTATCTCAGTGTGGTTTTGATTTGCATTTACCTGATGATTAGTGATGCTGGATATTTTTGCATATACCTGTTGACCATTTGTATGTCTTATTTTGAGGAATAATAAGATTTATTCATACCCTTTGACCACTTTGTAATAAAATTATTTATTTATATATTTTTTGCCATTGAGTTCCTTGTGTATTCTGGATATTAGTCCTTTGTTGGATGAATAGTTTGCAAATATTTCTCCCGATCAACAAGTTATCTCTTCATTCTATTGGTTGTTTCCTCTTCTGCACAGAAGCTTTTTAGTTTACCGTAGTCCCATTTGTCTGTTTTTGGTTTTGTTACCTGTGCTTTTGAGGTCTTAGCCATAAAATCTTTGCCTTGGGCCAGTGTCCTAAAGTGTCTCCCCTAAGGTTTCTTCTAGTAGTCTTAAAGTTTTGGGTCTTATGTTTAAGTCTTTAATCCATCTTGAGTTGATTTTTAGACATGCTGAGAGATAGGGGTCCATTTTCATTTTTCTGCACGTGAATTTTCCGCTTTACCACCACCATTTGTTGAAGAGGATGTCCTTTCCCTAGTGTATGTTCTTGGTACCTTTGTCCAAAATTAGTTGGCTGCAAATATGTGGATTTATTTCTGGGTTCTCTATTATGTTTCATTGGTCTATGTATCTGTTTTTGTACCAATACCATGCTGTTTTGGTTGCTGTAACCTTGTAATATATGTAGAAGTCAGGTAGTGTAATGCTCCAGCTTTGTTCTTTGTGCTTAGGATTGCTCTGGCTCTTCAAGCTCTTTTTTTGGTTCTATACTAATTTTAGATTTTTTTTTAATTCTGTGAAAAATAACATTGGTATTTTGATAAGGATTGGATTGAATCTGTAGATTGCTTTGGGTAGTATGGTTGTTTTAACAACATTAAGTTTTCTGATCCATAAGCATGGGATGTCTTTCCATTTTTTAGTGTCCTCCTGAATTTTCTTCATCAATGTTTTGCAGTTTTCCTTGTGGAGATCCTTCACCACCTTAAAGCCTTGAAACACAACTTACAAATCTATGACACACAGCAAAAGTTGTGCTAGGAGAAAAGTTTATAGCAATAAATGCCTACTTCAAAAAAATAGAAAATACTTCAAATAAACATTTTGATAATGCACCTGAAAGAACTGGAAAAGCAAGAGCAAAACAAACCCAGAATGAGTAGAAGGAAATAACTAATAAAAATTAGAACAGAGATGAATGAAATACTGACTAAAAAATAATGCTAAGAATCACCATCTTACATTTATTCCTAGGTATTTTATGTTTGGTAGCTATTGTGAGATTGCTTTCTTGATGTAGTTTTTTTATTGGTTATTTTATTATTGGTTATTTTATTATTGGTATATAAAAATGCTACTGATTTTTGTGTTTTGGTTTTGTATCCTGTCACTTTACTGAAATTGTTTATCAGCTCTAAAAGTTTTTTGGTGGAGTTTTTTGACTTTTGTACATGTAAGATTATGGTATTTTCAAAGGACAATTTGATTTCCTCTTTTCCAATGTGGATGCCTTTTTTTTTTTTTTTTTTTTGAAACAGAGTCTTACTCTGTTGCCCAGGCTGGAATGCAGTGGTGTGATCTTGGCTCACTGCAACCTCTGCCTCCCAGGTTCAAGCGATTCTCCTGCCTCGGCATCCTACACCAGGCTAGTTTTTGTATTTTTAGTAGAGATGGGGTTTCACCATGTTGGTCAGGCTGGTCTTGAACTCCTGACCTCAGGAGATCTGTGTGCCTTGGCCTCCTAATGTGCTGGGATGACAGGTGTGAGCCATTGTGCCTGGCTCCAATGTAGATGCCTTTTACTTTTTTTCTCATGCCAAATTGCCTAGTACTTTCAGTACTATGTTGAATAAGAGTGGCAAAAATGGGCATCATTGTCTTGTTTCAATTCTTAGAAGAAGGGATTTCAGTTTTTCCTTTTCTGATATGATGTTAACTGTGGGTTTGTGATATATGGCTTTTATTAAGTTGAAGTGTTTCTTCTATGTTTAATTTTTTGAGAGTTTTTTTTTTTATTGTGAAGGGATGTTGAATTTTATCAAATGATTTTTCAGCAGGTATTGGGATTGTCAGATGGCTTTCATCCTTCTTTCTAAATATGCAATATATGACAGTTATTGAATTGTGTATGTTGAACCATTCTTGTATCCCTGGTATAAATGTCACTTGATCATGGCTTATTCTAATTTTGATGCGTATTAGATTAAGTAAGCTAGCATTTTGTTTTTGTGTCTATGTTCATGTGAAATATTGGCAGGCAGTGTTCTTTTTCTGTTGAGTCTTTGTCAGGTTTTAGTATTAGGGTAATGCTGACCTTGTAGAATGAATTAGGGAGAATTCTCACCTCTTCAGTTTTTTGGAATAGTTTGAGAAAAACTCGTGTTCTTTGTTAGTTTAGTAGAATTCAGCAGTGAAGCCATCTGGTCCTGGGTTTTTCTTTGATGGGAGAAAGAAAAACCCAGTCTCCCATCTCAGACTTTTTTTAAAAAAATTATTATTTTACTGATTCAATCTCATTACTGATTATTGGTCTATTCAGGTCTTTTATCTCTTCCTAGTTCAATCTTGGTAGGTTGTATGTGTCCAGGAATTTATCCCTTTCCTCTAACTTCTCCAGTTTCTTACTGTATAGTTCTTCATAATAGTCTCTGATGATCTTTGTATATCTGTGGTCTCAGTTGTAATAGCTTTTTTGTTGTTGTTTCCGATTTTGTTCATTTGGGTGTTTTGGTTAGTCTATCTAGCAGTTTGTCAATTGTACTTATCTTTCAAAGAATGAAGTTTTCATTTTGTTGATACTTAGTATTATTTTTTAGTCAGTATTTCATTTATCTCTGTTCTGATCTTTATTAGTCATTTCCTTCTACTCATTCTGGGTTTGTTCTGCTCTTGCTTTTCTAGTTCTTTCACATGCATTATTAGAATATTTATTTGAAGTTTTTCTACTTTTTTGACGTAGGCATTTATTGCTATAAACTTTTAGCACAACTTTTGCTGTGTACAATAGATTTTGGTATGTTGGGTTTCAATTTTCCTTTGTTTCAAGAAATTTTTTGATTTCCTCCTTAATTTCTTCCTTGAGTTAATAGTCAATCAGGATCATGTTTAATTTCCATATATTTGTACAGTTTCCAAAGTTCCTTTGTTACTGATGTTTAGTTTTATTTTATTGTAGTCTGAGAAGATACTTGATGTAATTTTTATTTTTGTGATTGTTGAGTCTTGTTGTTGTCCTAACATTTGGTCTATCCTGGAGAATGGTTCATGTGCTGATGAGAAGAAAGTATATCTGTAACTTGTGAATGAAATAGTCTGTAAATGTCTGTTAGTTCTAAGTTGGTCTAATATATAGCTTAAATCCAATGGTTTTTTGTTGTTGTTGTTAATTTTCTGTCTTGATGATCTGCCTAATGCTGAGAGTTGGGTGTTAAAGTCCCCAACTATTATTATATTAGAGTCTACCTGTTCTTTTATATCTGATACTATTTGCTTTATAAATCTTTGTGCTCTGGTGTTGAGTGCGCATATATTTAGAATTGTTATGTCCTCTTGTTCAACTAATCTCTTTATCAGTGTGTAATGACATTTGTCTTTTTTGTTTTTTTAACAGTTTTTGACTTATAGTCTGTTTTATCTGCTACAAGTATAGCTACGGCTGTTTGCTTTTGATTCTGTTCATGTGGAATATATTTTTCTATTCCCTGACTTTAACCTATATGTTTCTTTACAGGTGAGATGAGTTTCTAGTAGGCAGCATATAGTTCAGTGTTTTCTAAAAATTCATTATTTCAGTCAATATCTTTTAAATGAAAATTTAATGCCTTTGTATTCAAGATTATTATTGGTAAGTGAGGGCTTATTTCTGTCATTTTATGAATTTATTTCTTGTTATTTTGCATATATGAAGAAACCTTTGTTCCTTTCTTTTTCTCACATTGCTAATCATTGTGGTTTGGTGGTTTTCTGTAGCAGTAACATTTGAATCCTTTCTCTCTCTGTCTCTCTCCTTTTTTTTCCTTTTCAGTTGAGATGGAGTCTTGCTCTCTTGCCCAGGCTGGAGTGCAGTGGTGTGATCTCAGCTCACTGCAATGTCCGCCTCCCAGGTTCAAGCAATCCTTTCACCTCAGCCTCCTGAGTAGCTGGGACTACAGGCACACGCCACCATGCCCAACTTATTTTTCTATTTTAGTTGCCATGAGTTTTGCCACTTTGGCCAGGCTGATCTCAAACTCCTGACCTCAAGTGACCCACTTACCTCAGCCTCCTGAATTGCTAGGATTACAGGCATGAGTCACCATACCAGGTCTCCTTTCTCTTCTTTATTTGTGTGTTTACTCTACCAGTGAGTTTTATACTTTCACATGTTTTCATGATGGTAGATATTGTTCTTTCATTTCCAGTTGTAGGACTTCCTTAAGCATTTCTTGCAGATACAGTCTAGTGGTGATATCTTTTCTCAGCTTTTGCTTGTCTTGAAAATACTTTATTTCTCCTTCATTTATAAAGATAACTTTGCTGTGTATAGCATTCTTGCATAATATTCCCAGCCCACCAGCACTTTTAATATATCATCTCATTTTCTCCTGGCCTGTAAGGTTTCTATTGAGAAATTCCCTGTTAGTCTAATAGAGGTTCCCTCATAAGTGACTAGACACTTTTCTCTTGGTGTTTTTAGAATTCTCTTTTTGCTTTTGACTTTTGACAGTTTAACTATAATGTGCTGTGGAGAAGATGTTTTTGAATTGTGTCTATTTGGGGATCTGTAAGCTTTCTCTATCTGGATGTCTAAAACTCTCACTAGAATTAGGGATTTTTCAGCCACTATTTTGTTAAATAGGTTTTCTATTTTTCTATTGCCTTCTATTATTCTATTGTCTTTCTATTGTCTTCTGGGACACTGAATATTTAAATAATTGGCCACCTTAAGGTGTCTCATATGTCATGTAGGGTTTGTTCATTCTTTTTTCTTCATTTTTATCTTACTGGGTTTTTTTTCCAAAGACCTGTTTTCAAGCTCTGAAATTGTTTCTTCTGTTCTAGCTGTCTATTGTTGAAGTATTTTTTATTTCATTTAATAAATTATTCATTTCCAGGATTTCTGTTTGGTTCTCTTTAATTATATCTATCTTTTTGGTAAATTTGTCATTTATATCCTGAATTGTTTTTGTGATATATTTATATTGTTCATCTGTGTTCTTTAGCATAACAGGGTGATTATAGTAAAAATTAATTTAATTGTACATTTGAAAAATCACTGAGCTTCTTTAATATCAATATGTTGAATTCTTTTCCTGGGATTTTGTAAATTTCCTTTTTATTGTAATCTGTTGCTAGAGAATTATGACTTTTTTTGGAGGTGTCGTGTTTCCTTGCTTTTTCATGTTTCTTTTGTCCTTATGTTGATATCTGCGCATCTGATAAAACAGTCACTTCTCCCATTATTTTTGGATTTGCTTTTGTAGGCAACGGCTTTTTCCTGAAGATGTATCAGTGGTTAGTTGGTTAGCTAACCAGTTGGTTAGCTAGGACACTTTGGTTTTACTTCTGGGTGTGTGCAGCAGTAGTCTCCATGTAATTTCTTCACCTGTAAATGGTGTTAGTGGTGTCTGTGATTTTCTCAGTGACTTTGGTTGCAGTTGTTAGTGGAGGCTGTGGTGAAGTTTTGCTGGGAACGAAAACACCAGACAGTCCAATCCTCAGGCCCAAGTGAAGGCAGTTGAAGGCTGAGCGTGTCTTTCCTTGGTCCTCAGGGTGGCATATGATTGCATTGGTGTTAGCTATTCTAGGCAATTTGGTTCTTGGGTAGCCAGGTGGCTTGCTGACTTGCTCAGGTGCCAGCAATGGTGGCAGTGGGCCAGGTGGGTGGGTGGGTCCTTAGGACCCTGGGCAGTGGGCAGGGCGTGAGTAATGGCAGTAGCCATAGCAGGACAACCCTCTAGCTCCCAAGTGGCCTGTGCTGGTATTGGTAGCAGCTGTGATGGGTGAGGAGGGCCAGTCTTGAGGCACACAGGTGGTGCATGCACGTGGGTGCCTGCTATGCTGGTAGCTGCAGATTGAGTGGGCCTGTCCTCAATCCCGTCAGAGGAGTGCTCAGATGCCAATGGTGGTAAATGGGGCAGGGTGAACTCAAGGATCTCAGATAACACATTTTGGTATTGGGGAGGATAAGGATGGGCCAGGTAGGTGTGTCCTCTGGCCCTCTGGTAGTGCATACAGGTGCTGGCTATGGTAGGCAGGGGTGGGGTGATCCCTAGGGCCCCAGTGGAATGTTTGGATGAGGACAGCAGTGGCTGTCATGGCCCTGCTCTTGGGTGGGTTGCTTTTAGTGGCAGCAGTCATAGACAGGCAGCTGCGGAGTATATGCTTTCACCCCAGTGGATGGTTGCAGGTAAGGTAGCCTGTCCTCAGGTCCCTTGTAAGTGCACAGTGGCTCTGCTGCTGAGGTGGCAGGGTTGCTGCCAGTGGCTTGTGCTTTGGCCCTGGGTGCAGCAGCCAATAGTGGCGGTGGCTGTGTGTGTGGGAGTCTTCTCTCAGGGGACATGAAAATGCACAGAGGTCCCACTGGGAGTGGCAGGCTTGTTGCCAATGGCTCGTGCTTTTGCCCTGGAGGCAGCAGCCAGCAGTGGTGATGGCTAAAGGTTAGGGATGCCAGTGGGGCTCCAGGAATGTGGAGATACAGGGGCTGTTGGACCTTATAGCACAATGCAGTCTGATGAGGGCTGGGCTCTCAAAATAGCACCTTCCTGTAGCTTCTTAGGACTTGTGGGGGTGGTTGTGGGACCCAGTGTGAGCTCCCTCTCTGGAGTAATACCATTGTACGGTCTCCAGGTAGCTACCTACGTTAGTTTCAGGGCCCACAATGGTCAAAGGGCTTTCCCATGGGTAGGGCTGCATGAGTCCATGATGAGAATGCAGACCACGGGGAGCCCCTTACCTATCCTTCCCTGCATTGGGGAGCCTCTCCGGGATCCCAGCTGATCCTGGCCGAGAAAGCTGCCTGACTTCCCTCTCGTTCCTTGCCTTAGGTATTTCTTGCCACTTCTTGGTTGAATTCCAGTGTTCTTTCTTAGATGATCTATTCGAAGTGTAATAATATACTTGCTATTTTGGTTCTTCTTTGTGGAGGAGGCAAGTACCAGATGCCTCTAGTCAGCCATCTTGAAGACTCTCTGTTCCTGATTCCTTGTTGAGCTATGTTGACAGATATTTCATCCCAGTTTTTCTGTTCTTCAGTCACCCAATGTTGAGACTCTGGACATCTCTTGCTGAAATCACCTAAGCTAGGTAACCAGAGGATGACTGAATTCTATGTAAGTACCAATTTATATCAGTACTAATAAATAAATTAGAAAGACATATACAAATTACCTAACCTGGGACTAGTAAAGGCACAAACTCATGTTAGTGGGGCCACCATCACTAATTTAGGTAGATCTGCATTCTGAATATTCCTGAGGAATTCAGACCGTGAGGCCTCTTGGCCTCTAGCATAAAACCAGTTGATATCAATAAATAGATAGTGATAAGATGACAACCATCAGCTTAATAACAGAGAAGGAAGAAGGTGAGGGGAAAGAAGAGGAGAGCAGCAGGAAAGAGAGGCCTTTACTCAGCCCTTTTTCTATTTTCCAGGTCATAGGGCAGGGACAAACATCTTTGAATACAACCTCTATGTGGTTAATCGATCCCTCATTTACAAAGTCCAGGTTTGATTACACAAATAAGTGTCTTCTATTTTATTCTAGGCCAACCCAATCACAGTTCTTTTTGTAACTCTTTGAATCTTTTCTTGGTGTACAGACTTTGTGGCCAATTTAACAAGGTCTGTGAAAGCGAGTTAGTTTTACACGTGCTGTTTAATTTGGTGTGCCTTACAAGTTACATGGACTATCTGGAATTACACTAGTATTTCTATAATGACCTGATAACTCAGCCGTTCGTTTCTTCCAATCACATCTGAAAAATCACTTTTCTCTTTGCTTCTAAATGTTTTGCTCCCATGTGGTTATTTAATTCTGCAAATGGCACAGGGACAAAATTTTTATGACTAATAATGTGCAAGTAAATGTGTGTTCCATCTGATGTGTGGGCGACCTCTCTGGTATGATATAAACTAGTATGCTGTTGTATTTGTCAAGTGCTTGGATATACAGGTAACAGGGTAGTAAATGTGCTTACATTACATGTGCTTGGTCTTTGTTAGATGTGATCCATAGAATTGCTTTGAGGAAAGCTAAATTCCCCATTACCTAGAACAAAATGCATTTGGATGTACCCACTGTACCTATGATCAAAGCAATATTCATGTATGATATTCTGGGGGTGCATGAAGAAGGGGGTTGACATAATGCAGAAGATCTTTAGACCTACCTTGAGTCCTAATGGGAGGAAACCTCCATCTGATTTTCAGATAATACATGTTCGTTTCACTCAATTCCAGTGGCTGTCCTAGGGCATTTTTCCCCCCAGGGGATGTTTGGCAAAGTCTAGAGACAATTTTGGTTGTCATAATGGCAAGGGATGCTACTGGCTAAATATCTTGCAACACTTAGCGTCCTACTCTGCTAAATGTCTTACAATGGACAGAACATGTCCTTCATCCCCAACCCAAAATTATACAGTCCAAAATGTCAACAGTGCCAAAGTTGAGAACCCCATTCCATTCAATCAGTCATTTATCCATTTTACTGATCTAGGCTGAAATTTAAAATGGCACAATACCAGATAGCACAGTGTAATTTTGTCTAGATAATAATTTCTCTAAGAGGGATAGAGACAGAGATGCTGTACTTGCTAGTTCTTGGAGTTGCTTGTAGAAGGATCAGGCTAGTGGATCTCAGGACAAACATTTTCTCTCCAGAGTCATCTCCTAACTTCCTGCTGGCAGTGTGCTGTGGAGCCCTGAGAACCAACTGGCAGTGATCAGTGTTATTTGCTTTGATGTATTCCTGAGGCTGGAGGGATTGTTGAACTTCATGAGTGACACATGCCTGGAGGAGAAGAGTATTATAATTCACAAAAGGGAGACGGAGACCAATTAGAGTAGATCAAAAACAGAACATACCATGGGAAACATTCAGTGCACAAAATCATCCAGCAAGCTGATGTATGCACACCAAGATCCATGAAAGACGAATATGGCATCCTGCGGTTTACAAGTTCGTGGGCGACCACAGGACAACGTAAAACAGGAGAATTTCACAAACAACTGTGATCCTCCATGGTTTCTCTTCTGTTCTTATTTCTTCTGCAGCATGGCTAAAGATTTTAGAACTTAATTTTCATATGTAGTGCCAGAAAGTGACTTTATCTTTGGAGAGAACTGAGTTGCAATCCTAGTTCTACTGCATATAAACTATGTGCTCTTAGGCAAGTTATCTAGCTTCTTTAAACCTTAGTGTCCTCATCTATAAAATGAGGAAAATGATACCTGCCTGTTGTGAAGATGAAAGGAGATAGAGTTTGTGAATGTGCTCTCACAGTCTTGGCATGTCCCGGGTGCTTGAAGAATACTCACCCAACTCTTTTGCTCTTGGAGCAGAAGCAACGTCAAATCTCTCCGTTCTACCAAAATGTTGAGCTTTTCAGAATCACTTTCTTATAAGTTTAGGAAGCTCTTCAGAGTGCAATTCACCATCTAGAATCCCTCGGTGGGGGTGGGAGGATAAACAATTGTACTCACATTTAACAGTGTTCTGGGTTTTTCTGTTGTTGGGTAGGGCTCAGTGAGGAGAGAAACAGGAGGAGGAAGAATGCCAAACATGATTCAAGAGGTTCATGGATTGGAAAACAGGGATCTCTAGGAACAGACTGGCTGCTATTTTGCCCTCTCAGAGTTTCTCAAAGCCTGGTGCATCCATATGGGTTCTAATTTGTGTCTTGCATAGTAGTACCTCATTTTTTATAGGAAGATCAGCTCTCTTAAAATAGAGTAAGAACCAAGACAACAACCAATTCATGCATAGGGAGAGTCCAGATGGATATCATGCTATAAAATCTGTACATCATTTGAGGAGAGCCTCATGCTACCATAATCAGGGCTGCCTTACAACCCTATTTTACATGCAATTAAACCTTTTGATCTAAGTTGCAAACCAATTATCTCGCTGCAACCAGCAAATTAAAATAAGGGGAAGATACTAAAGATGCTTCTTTGACAAAAGCAAGGAATGGCAGTTCTCTTGAGCAGAGATTTAAGTTTACATACTTCACACAGAACAGATTGAATATAATAGTAATTTTCATAGCAATAAACATTCATTCTCACCAAGAAAGGTGAGATGATTTTGAGTGTCTTCTGTTTAAGGGCATGGGAAATTTCTCTTCAAAATATTTATATAAATAGATACGTAGGTAGATATAGCTTTACTGCTTAAAGACATAAAGATATAGGCTAGACTAATCATTGAGGAATAATTCAGTATGCCAGAATATAGGCAATTAGAGTGCACCGTACAAATACCTCCTGTAGTCCCAGGACATTGGTGCATTCTTAACCTAGGAAGTCAGGGGCTCAGAAGCTCACTATTAATTTCAAGTGGATACATTTAGGTGCTTCAGTTTCTCTTCTTGTAAATGCAAATAAATTGAGGTCAAGAGAGATGATTGGAAAATGCTCCGAGATCTATAGCTAAGAAGGAGAGGGGAGCATGGCCAGGCGCAGTGGTTCATGCTTATAGTCCCAGCACTTTGGGAGGCCGAGACGGGTGGATCATGAGGTCAAGAGATTGAAGCCATCCTGGCCAACATAGTGAAAGCCTGTCTCTACTAAAAATATGAAAATTAGCCAGGCATGGCAGCGCGCACCTGTAGTCCCAGCTACTCGGGAGGCTGTGGCAGGAGAATCTCTTGAACACGGGAGGTGGAGGGTGCAGTGAGCCGAGATTGCACCACTACACTCCAGCCTGGCAACAGAGCGAGACTCCATCTCAAACAAACAAACAAACAAACAAACAAAATCAAGGAAGGGGAGCATGTTGAAGTGAGAATATCTATCATATTTAAGGTCCTTCTCTTTTTTGATTAAACATCTCTGGCTGTAGAATGGATATAGATTGCCTGAAAGTATAAAATGAACTCCTTTCATTTTATACTTTCAGGCAACCAACTACAACTCCTTGGTATACCTAGTAGGTACTCATTAAATATTACTATTAATGTAAAATACAGTACTGCAATAATAATAATCAGGGGTAGACCTAGGTTCCGGGGGGCCTGAAGCTTATACAGCTTTGGATCTCTCTTTAAGGGGAATAATACAAAACTACAAATACAAAATTAAGTATGAATAAGGACACTTATCTAGAATAAGAAACTTTTACAAAGCAATGATTTTTAAAAAGCTGACAAATACCAAAGCTTCACAAAATCAGAAAAATAATGTATTTTTAAATTGACTTCCTGGCATTGCTTTATAATCCTTTTTTCTCATATCTTTTTTGGCTGAATTTTCTTTGATTGCTCTATTCATATGACATTTTATATAATACTATTTTCTATAGAGAAAATAAGGATAATTCAACCTCTTCTGTAGCATGGTTGATCAAAATTTGTTTTTTGCTACTGACAATTAAAGAAAAATTTCTTTCAGCTCCACAATTTGTTTTTTTGGGGTAATATCAAGTAAACATTTGGGATTATTGTCAAATTTGAGAAAGCTTCTATCAAGCTTCTTTTAAGAGCTGTGAGTTTTGAAAGAGCATTTTATAAAGCAGATTCCAGCTCTGTCCATTGCATGCTGCATTTCTCCTCCATGGCTCACATCCAGTGCTAGACGCTGAAGGCAATGTGGTCGTGATCATGGGACCTTCGTGTTATGATGCTGGTGAGTCTGCACAGGTCATGATGCTCCTAGAAGCCATTGCTGCAATCAGATGGCCAACAGTAACTTAGTTATCCACAAAAGTTCCTGCAAAATCATACAAATAAATTTCATTAAACCCAAGCTAAATAGATCCTCAACTCAACTCCAATACCACCCACACAAGAATCTTAATTGTGGCTAAAATACCTTCCTCCTGCTAGTGGTACAAAATCATATGCCTATGTAAACACATGACTGGGACCCCGTCAGGTATTGAAAGAATCCCATGCAAGTGAGGGACTCCAAAGATTTAGCTGCATAAGATTTATGGTAACTCTACCTCTGATAGTGACAAATAGCACTGAGGAGAAAATTACAGTTGACCCTTAAACAACATTGGAGGTTAGGGGTACTGACCCCCATGCAGTAGAAAATCCATGTATAAGTTTTGGCTCCCCCAAACTTAAATTCTAATAGCTTATTGTTGACTGGAAGCCTTACTGATAATGTAAACAGTGGAGTAACACATATGTTGTATGTTATATGTATTGTATAGTGTATTCTTACAACAAAGTAAGCTAGAGAAAACAAAGTGTTATTAAAAATTATAAGAAAGAAAAATATACTTATTAAGTGGGAGTGGATCATCTTAAAGGTCTTCATCCTCATCTTTACTTTGAGTAGGTTGATAGGGAGAAGGAAGAGGAGGGGTTAGTCTTGCTGTCTCAGTGGTGGCAGTGGTGGCTGTGGGGGAAGAAAATCCATGTATAAGTGGACCTGCACAGTTCAAACCCATGCTATCCAAGGGCCAACTCTAGTAGAACTGGGCCACCACTTTGCTCAAGAACTAGCTGTGTGACCTAAGGTTAATCATTTTATTTTTTATGGACCTGGATTTCCCATCTTTAAAGTGAGAAGTTCAAATTAGGGGATGTGTAATGTTCCTGATACCCATAACGATGTGTAATTCTGTGAACACTTTCTGAACAAGCCTAGCAGTGTCAGGGCAGATGGGGAAGAGCAAGAGGAAATTGTTATTCCTGCATTAAGGACCATCCCTCCTCCCACTTTCTCCTCCCACTTTCTCCTCCAGCAGAGGTTTGTTTAGCAAACAAATCCCGAGTTTTCCCAATACAGCCAAGCTATGAAAGCTCTGTACCACCCAGTATTGCTACAATGACCAATGTGACAGGTCTATCTTTTATTCTCCCAGGGGTGAGGCATGAGTAGAGAACTGAGCTGTCTGAATGACTTACCCAGGCATTTCTCTTTTGAAAGCCATCTAGGGCAGGAGAATTCCCTGGGCTCAGGCCAATTCCCTGGTTGGTCCTGAGCATCTTCTGTTTTTGAGGTCCCTAGAAGTCAGACTGTAAGTTTGGGAGGATTCCATGACCTTCTCTCTTTACCTCTTGGCCTTTGATTCCTCTCCTTTGATGGATGGACTGGAAATGGGAGAAAGGTGGGTAGTGACTAGTCCTGCTTGGGCAGTATGTACTTTGAATGCTGCTTCAAGGAAGTCCTGGGAATAGCCAAGATTCTGGTGTATGTGTGTGTGTTATGCAGAATAAATTCAGCTGCTAGAATAGTGACCAGAGAGGAAATTTCTTTTTCTGAATGTTTGTATCTATTTTGGAATTTGGGTGTCAAGGTAGAGATGGGGAAAGCTTTTGCCTTTCCAAGCACAGAGGCTAACACACAGGCAAGGAACAACTGTTGTTGAAGCTGAAACCTCGTGGCTGTTTCCCTTGGCCTGCTACCTTTGGTACGAGTGGGATAGAGGTACTCAGAAAAGAAATGACATTTGAATTACATTTTGAAGACCCAATAGAAGTTTCCTGGGAGATCAAGTTGGGAAAACACTTGTGTAATATCAAAAGGCATGCACTTACTTGTTAATCTGGAACTGCTGGCAAATAGAGACTGTCCACTGATACAGGGGTCTCCAACCCCTGGGCCACAGACTGGTAGGAACCAGGCCATGTTAGGAACCAGGCTGCACAGCAGGAGATGAGCAGTAGGCAAGTAAGCAGAGCTTCATCTGTATTTACAGCCACTCCCTATCTCTCACATTACCACCTGAGCTCTGCCTCCTGTCAGATTAGTAGTGGCATTAGATTCTCATAGGAGCACGAGCCCTGTCGTGAACTGCGCCTGTGAGGGATTTAGGTTGCGCTCTCCTTATGAGAATCTAATGCCTGATGATCTGTCATTGTTCCCCAACACCCCCAGATGGAACTATCTAGTTGCAGGAAAACAAGCTCAGGGTTCCCACTGATTCTACATTATGGTGAGTTATATAATTATTTCATTATATATTATAATGTAATAATAATAGAAAATAAAGTACACAATAAATATAATATGCTTGAATCTACTCAAAACTACCACCCCACACCCACCCTGTCAGTGAAAAAATTGTCTTCCACAAAACTAGTCTCTGGTGTCAAAAAGGCTGGGGAGCTCTGTACTGATAGAAAGGCTGATAACGATGTATGGGCATTTGTCATTCCACATCTTGTTCTTTGCATTTATCCATATATATGCATGTTTAAACAAAAAAGGACATGCTACACATATATTTTTGTATATTTAACACTGTAACATGAATATCTTCTCACATTAATAAAAATGTCCTACAACAACATTATTATCAATGATTGAACATTATTCCATTGTATTATGGCAATTTGTTTAATGTTAGGCATTTAGAGTGTTTTCAATTTTTCATGATTAGCAACAGTGATGAAGTGTTGAGGATCTTCGCAAATAGATGTTTGTCTCCATCCCTTGGGAATAATTGCAGTAAAATTGTTGGGTCAAAGGGTCTGCACATTTTAAAGGCTTTTGATTAAGTATTTCTAAATTACCCATCCAGGAAAGTTGTAGCAATTTACACTCTCTTCAGCAGTGTGTGAGAATGCCTATTTCTTCTCACCCTCACCAGGGCTGGACTTTATCAGGCTTTTAAATCTCTCCCCATTTGAGAGGAGAAAGATGGTAATTCATTTTAATTTGCATTTCTTTGATTACTAATGTAATTGAATTTTTTTAAAAATAAGCCCATTATCTATTTGAATTTCTACTTTTGTAAATTGCCTGTTATTTCTTTTAGGTAAGGGAAAGTTTTACTTTAGGAAAATTCCCCTTAAAACACTAGGGTCAGATTTTTAAAAACATTATCTTTTGTTCTCACTCTTCAAAAACATGCCTCCCACTGGAAAAATGAAGAAACGATCTAAAAGGAGGAATGGTGTCTCTGTTAGTAAATGGTGAGTCTATCAGCAATGGGACTGGGGTGGATTTTAGCTTTTCTGCTTCAGTTCCCAGCTGTTACCTCAGAGTTGGCTCTCTGCCTTCTTAGTTTTTGTTCAGTACCTTTCACCTCTTTATTTTTAGTTTTTCTTTTTCTTTTCTTTCTGTTTTTTTTCTTAATTTTTTAAATTTTTAAATTTTTAAATTTTTATTTTTTGAGACTGAGTCTTACTCTGTTGCCCAGGCTGGAGTACAGTGGCATGATCTTGGCTCGCTGCAACCTCTGCCTCCTGGGTTCAAGCGATTCTCCTGCCTTAGCCTCCCGAGTAGCTAGGATTACAGGTGCCTGCCACCACGCCTGGCTCTTTTGTATTTTTAGTAGAGATGGGGTTTCACCATGTTGGCCAGGCTGGTCTCGAACTCCTGACTTCAGGTAGTCCACCTGCCTTGGCCTCCCAAAGTGCTGGGATTACAGGTGTGAGCCACTGCACCCGGCCCACCTTTCACCTCTTTCACCTGCCTTTCATTTGAGCTATCTGAGTACCTGCATTATCATGCCCCATCCTAGGTTTTAAGCTCCTAAAAGGCAAGGAAAGTTTCTTCTTTACCCTATAATGCCGTGCCACACCTAACACAGTCACTTGTCCATCACAGGTGCTCACTATGTGAAGTGAACAAATAGGGAATGCCACTTCCGAGTAGTACCATTTTACTACTAGGCAAGTTTGAGCTTTCTAGCCCTTCCTCAAACTTGCTAGGTAGTCTAAGAAAAACGACCCAACTTTACAGTGCTTATTCTCCATGCCCCAAAGGCAAGATTGGTAATATTTGTTTATAAGATGCTGTGTGTTATATTGGTTCTTTGAAAATACTGGGAATTACTGTGGAGCTAAAAAACAATTAAGAGCATTCTACACATAAGTCATTAACTACACTTGAAATAAAATATGTGAGTTACCAGTGACATTTCAAGGACTATATTTGTTAATAACTGAGGCTTAACAAATAGAAATTATTTATCAACCTGTCTGAAATAGGAATCCAATAGCTGTTTCTAGTCTTATTGAACAATCCAATTAAGGGACTCTTTATATATAAGATGTTTGCCATTTTCCCATTTGAAATATTAAGATGATGTTATATTTAAAACCTGCAACTGGCTATTTGATAGTGGCTCTGTGTCTTCAGCCTTGGACCCTTGGGGGAGGTGAGTCTGCACTCTGCCTTGGCAAGGGGTCCAGAAGGAAGAACTCAGAGGTGTCACTTCCAACTGAACTTGTGGGAGGTGGCCTGTGTCATCTACTCCGGTTTGCTTGTGTGTGCCTGTCTGCAGAAGACACTCTCTGTTGTAGATCTAGTGGGACTCCTAGAGCCCTGCATTTGTGAAAAACAATAGGAACTTAGCTCCTTATGGCCCAAATGCTGACTCAACATCAATATGATGTAGATATCGTACTTCCATGATGAGAGAGTCCCTTTCCAAGATTTTAACCTCTAAAACAAAAAGCTTGGGAGATTCCAGGAAGGGTGTTTTTTCACCGATGTCACAATTCCATGCATATGAATCCTGTTGAAGTTGTAGGCCTTGCTGGCTTAAGGGTTCCACATAGTAGAATGTGGCCAATAACACAACTGTATGCTAGCTGAGCTTTGTGCAAATGACAACGCACACCACGCTTACCCACTTCAGAACTGTTTACGTGCATGCCAATTCATATTCCGTCACGAGATGCTAAGGTCCAACCCTACAAGTCTGTTTCTCAGTGAATTCACTTGGAGCCTCGTTCTGATGAGATTCATTGTCAGAGTAGCCTGAGCTGTCAGTGAATTTGACTCTTTTGTCAGAATGTCTTTATTGAACTTCATGATATGCTCTCTTGTGAAAAGGGTTGAAAAAATTGTGGCTGCTAGTGGTGCTAACTGTTCACCATTGGGTTATGGATAAACACTGCCTGGTACCTCAAGTGAGGAAGACCTGAGGTAATATCTTGACAGCTAAAAAATAGATACTGGGATCTCAAAATGACACAATCAGACACTTTTGTTTTCCTAAAAATATCCCTCTTGAAGGATGTTTGAGCCGTCTAGGTAGCATTGTGACATCCATTTTGCTTCTAATCCCATGATCCAGGGGAGTAACATAAAGTCACAGAGGTGGATCGTGACTGTGAAGATGAAATTTTAACAGCAACATCCGCTTTATTCTAGTCTAGACCTGCCTGTTAAAAAACAGTACCACTAGGTTGTGCTAGAGTATAAACATAGCACGATGTGCGTTTCCTGCCCAATCTTT
The DNA here is from genome assembly GCF_000951045.1 of Mandrillus leucophaeus. Classification (NCBI taxonomy): domain Eukaryota; kingdom Metazoa; phylum Chordata; class Mammalia; order Primates; family Cercopithecidae; genus Mandrillus; species Mandrillus leucophaeus. The sequence continues at coordinate 134,355 of NW_012105520.1, read as the reverse complement.
ACTTTATTGGCTATTTCTTTCTTTCTTTTTCTTAAGAAAAAAAAATTCTCTGTTCTCTGTAACTTAGAAGAAGAACATATCAGAAATATCATTGTGATCACTGTTGTTTGAAATGAAGGACCTTTGAATGACAATATTGTGATTTTTGTGAAGGCCAGAGATAGTGAAATGCTCAGAATTATTTATACTTACTCCCAGATACCACTTAGTCACCTTCCAATGTCTGGTGCTCTGGGGTAAGGACTGCTGCTCCTCTTCAGTCTTCTCATTGGCGCCTCATTTTCTGTCGACTTGTCAACACTGGAAAGCTCAAGGCTATCTCTCGGGTCCTCTTTCTTCTCTTCCCTGTGTAATTTCCTAGGGCGTCTTCCTCAGTCCCATACCGTGTGTATGTCAAGGGCAATGATGTCCCAGCTATATCTCTGGTCCTGACTTGTCCATGAAACTCCAGACTCATCTATCCAGGACGACCAAGCATTTCGGCCTTCTGGGACAGCTCTGCTTTATACCTACTCTCCTGTTATTAGTAGGACTCATTTCTCTCTCAGAAAATTTCAGTCATGTCATCCAAATACACGAGGTTGGTATTTAAGTCAGATCATGTCACTTTTCCAACTAAAATTCTTTTATAGGAAGGATAGTAAACAGTTGGGAACAATAATAAAATTGACCCTATCACTAAAATCGGCAGGAAACCTAGAAGGTATTGAGTGCCATTGTGCTATGGTATTTGCATTTGTTCTCTCATTTAATTTAAACTTCATTTCAGCTCTGTTTTGTGAGTATTGCTCTAGGCAATTTCAGCTAAAGCAAAACACAAGCAACCAACCAATCAAGAACAAAAATGAAAGGCTCAGAAAGATTAAAATAACTTGCTTAGGATTACACAGCCAGTTAAGTATTAGAGCTGGGTTTGAATCTTAGTTCTCTCTACTGCTAAAGCTGAAGGATTATTTGTTTTTTCCAATTACTTTGTTGATGTGATGGCTAATTCATGTGTCAACCTGAGTGGGCTAAGGGATGTCCAGGTAGCTGGTAAAACATTATTTTTGCGGGGGTGTTTCCAGGAGAGATGAGCATTTGGTTCAGTAGGCTGAGTAGAGAAGATCCACTTTCATCAATGTGAATGGGCATAGTCTAATCTGTTGTGGGCCCGAATACAACACCAAGACAGAGGAATGATGAACTTACTGTCTCTTCTTGAGCTGGGACATTGGAGTTCCTGGTTCTCTGGCCTTCACATTCTGGAACTTACACAAGCAGAGCAACCCCTACCTCCAATATCTCAGATCTTCACACTCAACTAGGAGTTACACAGTCAGCTTCCCTGGTTCTTAGAACTTTGGACTTAGACTGAATTATATGAGCTTCTCCAGGTTGCAGATGACCGGTCATGGGACTTCTCAACCTCCATAATTACATGAGCCAATTATCACAATAAATCTCTCTCTCTGGTTCTGATTCTCAAGACAACCCTAATACAGTTGACAATCAAGCATCTTTCTTCATCTGGCCTCAGAAACACTTTTTTTTTTTTTTTTTAAACATGTTTTCATGTTACTTAGGCCAGTTGCTTAGTGATCTATCAATAGTCATCATCAAAGTCTTGTTGAAGAGTTTTCCTGTGTGATTGTATTGATTAGAATTAGATTTGGCTATGGATGATGGGAACTAAAATCACTATTTTATTCCTTTATTTAAGAATAAAGGAATTCTATTTCTTTATTTAAAGAAATCTGGAGGTGAGTGTTCTGGGGCTCCACACTCATGGCTCTGGTTTCCTTCCATCCTAATGTGATGCATGATTACCTGCCTCAAGAACACCCTGGGCTCTGGGATGGCTGCTGGGAATCCCCACTAAAATTGGTCTGTTACTAAGGGAAAAGGGGAGAAACCAGCAGTCTCTGCTCTCCTGACAGGCTTTGTTTTCTTTTATTTCTCATTATTTGAGAATTTGTCTTTCAGAAGAAGTCTGAGTATGTAAGGAATAAAGCCTAAAATGAGGTCTATTTGGCATCTGATTGACCTACCTATAATTTCCAATTTTCCCTGTGACTGTTTTGTTGAGCAAGTTTTGTAACTTCTATGACCTAGATACTTTACACAATTATCTCATTTAATTCTCACTAAAGCCTCCAAAGTAAGAATTATCTCTATTTTACAGATGAGGAAACCAAGGCTCGGAATGTGTTTTTAGTGCATATCAAACAATATATAATATGCAATGATTAACGCTTCAAGTGTGCACAAGAGGTATTCGAAACTCTTCTTGACTTGTTTTAATCAAGTTTCCCTCCTGATCATCAAATGGGACATATAATCCTTCATTTTTTTCTTTATCTAGGTTTTCACAGAAAAAAAAAACAAAACCAACAACAACTAAGCCTCATGTGATTAGAGATGATAGAAGAATGTCATGGTTTTAAAAAATTCACATGCCTGCAATCCAACCCCAGGACCTGTGATTTGGTGATTTGGATGGGTGTGGGAGTCTGTAGTTGAGAAAGGTTATGTATAACTCCATTAGTGAGCTTCTGGCACAAGAAGAATAACTGTCAAGAGTTGCTCTGCTGATCTTAGTTTGGTATCTTCTTGATTTGAAAAGTCTCTCCTTATTCCAGTGTTTGTGCTGTCATATTAAACTGCTATCTCTGAATTTCTTGTTACAGTGACATTGTTACCATTCTCCTGGGTGTCGATACAATGTTTCTTCTCAGAAATTCTCTCTTTCAAGAGATGGCTCTCACCTTTTCCTGTGTGGACTCAGTTCCATTTTTAAAGGTGCTGCCAAGGGCTTTAAAAGCAGACTCTCATCGAGATGAACTAGGGGAGCCCTAGTTCATCTTGTCTTTCTCCCTTTGCTTTTCTCTGGAGTAAAGGCTGGTAGAGGAGAATGAGAAGAAAATTATTAAAAGTTCAAATTGGCAGGTAGGATTTCAAAGAACAGAAGTAATTGTATTCAAGACACGTCTCCCCTGTGTTTATGCTCACAAAAGGCTGTCTTCACAAGAACTCTACAGCACCACGTACACTGTTGGCCCTCTGCAAATCAGCACCAATGACAACATTATAATTACACTTCAAAAACAAAGGCAACGAGAAGTTGCATCTTAAATATCCTTTATTTGGTTGCTCTAGGAACTTCTGTTTGAGTACAGCATTGGAGAGCAGGTGCAGAGGTTAAAAATATGCTCATAAAAATCTAGAACCCAGTGTCTTTTTGTTACATTCATAATAAATAAGAATGCTTTCCTGGAGGCTCAGTCATTAAGGGAGGTGATGGGGCAGGAAATGGGAGTTCTTCTTCTCTTGGATTCTGTTTATAATGCAGTCAAACAAGGGTAAGGAGACTTAACTAAAGCTTTTTTTGGGCGGGGTGGGGAGGTGGGACTAGAAGGCAAATTTATGCTAATAATTAACCATGAACCTGTCAATTTCTCATGTATTGTGCTAAAAAGGGTCTCTTGGCATAAGCATAATAATAGCAACTCCCATTTATATAACATCCACTACTTACCAGACAGGGTACCAGGGACTTCATAGGCATGATTTCAAGCTGCCACAGCAAAATTGTGGGTGAGTATTATGTAACACTCTGAGAGTCCCTGAGAGGGCACACAAGGGATGCATAGCTAGTAAGTGTCAATACCAAGATTTAAACCCACAGGGTCCAAAGTGCTTGCTCCTTTCTCTAGACTATTGGCTTGATTAGGACTCATTTTGTTGCAAGTAACTAAAGCCTAGTTCTGAATTTCGACCAACTCAACTTAAACCACACTCTGGGTTTAGTAAAGCTAATATAATTCAATTCCAGTTTACATATAAAAGAGAATTTATTACAGAGATACAAAGGTTTCTCACCAGACGCTAAAGTGAGTCTGTGTCTCCTGAGTGAACTGGAACCAGTGCTTAAGTGTAGGTAGGACTCACGCAGATTTTTATCTTTGCTTTTTTTTTGCACACCTCAGTTCACTTTTCCTTCTTGCTACAGATGGCCTTCTTCTGGCTCCAATACCGCCAACAGTTGCTGAGTTCAGCATGATACTGTCAAGGCACCTGAAGAGACACCAGATTCAATAGTCGTGATAATGATTGGCCCAGCTTAAATGAGCTGCCCACCCCTGGACCCATTAACTGGGGCTAATGGGGAGGTTAAAACTATAGAAACATGATTGCCCCCACAATGGCCAGGTGGTATAAAAATGGAAGAGCATATCTCAGAAAAGTAGTTTGTGTGTGTGTGTGTGTGTATGTGTGTATGTATTTGCATGTTTGTCTGTATGTGGAAACTAGTAGACAAAAAGTTGTCCAGTATGACTGTGCAGACTGCAGGTATCTCCTGGTTGTGGGGTCCTAGTAGCTGCACAGTTTGCCACACATCACTTTGAATTCTATCCCTGTGGATGGCTCCCCACAAGGGACAAAAGTAGAAGGATTTGCATGCTGCCTGAAGAAAGCCACGAAAGAAAAGAATTTGTCCATAATCTGTTCTCAGCATCAAATCTAAATGTCTGTTAACTATTTATAAACTAACTCGATTTCCATTCATTCATGTACACATTATTCATTCATTCTCACACTCACTCCTTGTGAAGAGACCACCAAACAGGCTTTGTGTGAGCAACAAGGCTGTTTATTTCACCTGCGTGAGGGTGGTGGGATTATCATTAGTTCTAACAGGTTTTGGGATAGGCAGTGGAGTTAGGAGCAATGTTTTGCGGGCAGCAGGTGGATCTCACAAAGTACATTCTCAAGAGTGGGCAGAATTACAAAGAACCTTCTTAAGGGTGGGGGAAATTACAAAGAACCTTCTTAAGGGTGGGGGAGATTACAAAGTACATTGATCAGTTAGCGTGGGGCAGAAACAGATCACAATGGTGGAAAGTCATCAGTTAAGGCTATTTTAACTTCTTTTGTGGATCTTCAATTGCTTCAGGCCATCTGGATGTATACCTGCAGGTCACAGGGGATACATGGCTTAGCTTGGGCTCAGAGGCCTGACACATTCAAGTACTCATTTTTCATTTAATATACTGAACACAAGAAACAAAGCCTCAAATATAGAGGCTGCCATTGCCTATAGGATAAAATCTAAACTCCCATTAAGGCCTGCCTTCCCAGGTCATCTTTTGCTCTCCCCTGCATGTACTTGGGGCCCTAAGATATGTTGCTGTGTTCTTTTACCTTGTTTACTTGATAGATGAACACCTATTGGCTTTAAGGGAAAGTCCCAGCATTCTCTCCCCAGCCTTGTCTTTGCAACACTCTCCTTGCTCTTAATGCAAAGCTAAGTCACTCCTAATGTTACCATAGTACTCAGTGAGCCTGTCTTCAGGATGCCCATTAACCTACGGTATACTTGTCTGTCAGTGAGAAGATGGTGTCTCCTGGAGACACTTTGTCAAATGCTAAAAAATTGTATGCAAATCAATACTGATTGTGATGGTAGATGTGCCATCACAATCAGTAGATGTGCCCTCCCTCTTAGACCTGGCCTCATGGAGAAGAGCACAAGGTGCATGGGTAGATGCAGTGGCTGTGAGCCACCTCCACTACAGAACAGCTTGCACTTCTCTGTTTGTGGGTCTGTTTCCACCATTGTGCCACTGGCACAAATTGTTTCTCACTAATTGTGGATCCCTAGTGACTAGCAGAACTCTTGGCACATTTTTGTTTCTCAATAAAGGTCTTTTGGTTCAATGCAAAAATGAGTAAAATATAAGACAGGAACATTAATTGCTACAGAAATATCTCCTTGGCATAATAAATGTGTTTCTGGTTTCTGCCCCAAGGATATAAGACATCTTGGGCTCATGTATTTCCTACTACCTACATCCTTCTCCCTTTCCCTTTATGTTCTTCTTTGCTTTTATGGATTTTTTTTTTTTTTTTAAGATGGAGTCCCACTCTGTTGCCCAGGCTGGAGTGCAGTGGCATGATCCCAACTCACTGCAACCTCTGCTTCCTGGGTTCAAGTGATTCTCCTGCCTCAGCCTCCTGAGTAGCTGGGACTACAGGCATGCACCACCATACCTGCCTAATATTTGTATTTTTTAGTAGAGACAGGGTTTCCATGTTGGCCAGGCTGGTTTCGAACTCCTGACCTCAGGTGATCTGCCCGCCTCAATCTCCCAAAGTTCTGGGATTACAGGTGTGAGCTGCTGTGCTTGGCCTGCTTTTATCATTTTTTATTATAGAAAGGGTCTATGGTCATTTTAGAACAATTGAAAATTGAATAAGCAAAAATAATTTGTCATTTTACTATTAAGGAATAACAACTATTGACATCTACTTTCCCAGATATTTTTCTATGCCAAAAATATACATCAGTGTGGGTTATTTTTAAAACAAATTTAATCATCCCCTTTAAATAGAGATTAGGCAAATATGTAAATGTACAAATCACAAAGAAATAGGTCTAAAAGGGATCTTATTTAAGATTAGAGTTTCAAACAGTAGTGTTCGCTGCTTTGGGAGACGCTAAGTTCCTTGTCCCTGGATGTATTTAAAAAACCAAAAAGATTAGAAACTTCCTCATTTGCAAGTTGTAGGGATGATTCAAGTATTTGACAATAGTCATATTAAAGAACTAAAGTCTGAGTTTCTGATCTGTTTGGAGAATCCTCATGGATTCTAAGAGGAACCCACATTTCTAAAAGTGTCTCCTGTGTTGACAGCCAGAAGGCCTAGTGTTCTGCAGCCCTGTCTCAACCAGCATAATCCTGAAAGGCAGCCTCTCAGAGGTTAATCTTTGAACACACTCTTAGGTTTACTTACCGCTTTTCAGGTTGACAGATGAATTTTCGTTCCACAATGTGGCGTACTTCAGTGTTGCCTAATGTAGTCATTGTGTAATTAGCATTAATTTAGTTATAAGATAAAATGAAACAAATTTGGCTTTTTGAAAAGGAGGACTTTCATACAAGGCCAAACTTAAGGGAAAGAAAGCCAGAGAACATTTCAACTCAAAAAGCAATTTGCTTTGCACAAGGAAGTCGGAAAATTACAGCCCATCATACCTAATTACTACACACATTTGCGTTTGAATGTGCGCTCTCCCTCTACGGAACTGTCTCCAAGTTTCTTCCCCTTCACCTCTCAGCAGCCAGAATCCACTGCTGATGGAAAATAGTCATTGGAGCAACAGGATATTGTCCGTTTCCCGACTTGGTCACAGGAGGTTCTGACAGATTGAGTGTTGTACAGGGTCCTGTTCCAAACGAAGTAATGGGCATGTGATCAGGAAAAATAGGATGGAGGAGAATGTGGATATCCCCATGAAAACTGATGGAACCAAATGTAATTCTCCTTCAAACTTCAAGGATTTAAAGAATATGTGTAGATACTACCCCTCCAAGAGATAGTGCTTAATTCTACTCCTTCTTCTCAAGTGTGGGCTAGACATAGTGACTGCCTTCCAAGAAACAGAGTATAGAGAGCAAAAATAACGTCACAGTGCAGAAACATGGCATGCATCACTTAAGCGATAAACCAAGTGAAGGCATCATCAGCTACATCATGTGTTTCTCACTAACCCTGGATATATAATGGAAAGGACCTCTGAAGGTCCATCATCCTCGTCTAATTAAAAAAATAAATCAGACTAATCCAATTGGGGGCCATTCTACACGTTACCTTTTCACTACTCCTCAATACTGTCAAGGTTGTGGAAAAAAGGTGTAAACCAAAAGTAAAATTTTAAGCCCCTTAATCAACTGAATGGACCCTTCCTCTTGGCCAAGAGCCTTCCAAAGTTCATCTGAAAGACTAGTTCAGGCCATGATGGGAAGTGGGAGTTGAACATGTCTCATTATACCCTCCTCCCTTTGGAATTCAGGCACAGCTGACCAGCATTAACATTAAAACAGATCTTAAGACTGACAAAATAGACTTTTCATAGCAATAAGACACCAAATTCCAGCCTGACTCTAGTATAGCATCACATAACAGATAGCAGGCCCTGAAAGAAATCAAAGTATTTTATCCCAAAATATATATATTTGACATATTTTGAAATGGTCTAGCAAAAATCTGTCTATTGTGGGGAAAATCTGCAATTCTATAGAGAATCCCTATTCCTTTCTAGATCTTTTCCCTGCTCCAGGAGAGAATTAACGAAGAATCGGGCACCTTATTAGGTCTGGTAAGAGATCTGAGGCCTGTTACATAGAGGTTTTGTCTGCATGAGAAAACCTTGGTCTCCAGAACCCCTTTGTCTTTTGTTTGTTTTTGTTGTTTTGAGACAGAGTCTTGCTCTGTTGCCCAGGCTGGAGCGCAGTGGCACAGTCACAGCTTACTGCAACCTCTGCCTCCCAGGTTTAAACAATTTTCCTGCCTTAGCCTCTTGAGTAGCTGGAATTACAGGTACCTGCCCCCATGCCTGGCTAATTTTTGTGTTTTTAGTAGATACGGGGTTTCACCAGGTTGGCCAGGCTGGTCTCGAACTTCTGACCTGAGGTGATCCACCTGCCTCGGCCCCCCAAAGTGCTGGGATTACAGGTGTGAGCCACCACGCCCACCCCAGAACCCCTTTGTCTTAACTAAGACATTCCTTTCTATTGATCCTGGGCCTTTAGATAATAACTCTTTCAATAAATTGCCAATCAGAAAATGTTTGAATCCACCTATGACCTGGAAGCCCCTTCTTCTAGTTGTCTCACCTTTCTGGACCGAACCAATGTATATCTTACATGTATTGATTGATGTCCTGTGTCTTCCTAAAGCGTATAAAACCAAGCTGTAGCCTGACCACCTTAAACGCATGTTCTCAGGATCTCCTGGGGCTGTGTCATGGGCCACTGGTCACTTGTATTTGGTTCAGAGTAAATCTCTTCAAATATTTTACAGAGTTTGACTCTTTTTATCAACAAAGGAAGACTGAGAAAACTGCCACAGACCAGAGGAGACTGGGGAGAGATAACAACCACATGCAACATGGTACACTGAGTGGGATATTGGATTGGAACAAGGACATTAGTGAAGCTGGTGAAATCCAGTAAAGTCCAGAGTTTAGTTAATGATAAAGTACCAGGCCAGGTGCGGTGGCTCACACTTATAATCCTAGCACTTTGGGAGGCCGAGGAAGGCAGATCACTTGAGGCCAGGAGTTTGAGACCAGTCTGGTCAACATGGCACAATCCCATCTCTACTGAAAATACAAAATGTAGCCGGGTGTCGTGGCAGGTGCCTGTAGTCCCAGCTACTCGAGAGGCTGAGGTAGGAGAATTGCTTGAACCCAAGAGGCAGAGGTTGCAGTGAGCTGAGTTTGCACCACTGCACTACAGCTTGGGCACCAGAGTGAGACTCTGTCTCATACCAAAAAAATCAATAATGTACCAATGTCAGTGTTTCAGTTTTGACAAATGTATCAGGCTATTATAAGATGTTGACAATAAAACAACCGGTTATAAAGAAACTCTTTGTGCTAGCTTTGTAACTTTTCCTTCAGTCTAAAATTATTCTAAATTAAAAAGTTTATTAAAAATATTTTAAAGATTTTTTTTCTCTCCATGCAGACTTCTCTTCTGTTTCCTTAAGGGACTTGGTTCATGCCTCTGAAACTGACCCATCAGGTGGTTTTAAGGAAATCAGAATGTTCCTCACAAAAAGAGTCTACATTTTTGATTATATGGCTCAAACACCAGATTTTGGATGTAATTCTTAAGAGTAAATGGTTAGAGTAGCCATTCATTATCAACTGCTTGACAATTCACCACAGGGTCTGACAAACAGAAGAAGGTCAAAATGCTTAACCTAATTATGTAATTATGTGTACAGTCACTCACAACAGTCTATATAATGGCAGGGCACAATTATAGTTACTCCCAGTAAATGGGCATAAAGCTGATTGATGTTAGAATGGTAGACTTTATTTTGTGGAGGAATTAATAAAAAGGGGTTTTTAGAATTAAGATGTTCAAATATCTCTCCAAGTGCAATAATGCCTTTGCAGCACCTCTGAATCATGAGGAGCTCTCTGCTTGTGTTTGTCTAGCCAACCCACATCCACTTTGTGAGAGTGAAGAACTTTGGTTTTCAATCTTGGTGAATGTGTGCTTACTTTACATGATAGGTTGACTTCCTTGAAGAAAATGGGAGCCAAAACTTAAGACAGAGTCAGAAATAATCAATAAGGTTTTTGAAAGAGGTTTCCACCCTGTGATAGCCATGGTTAACCAAGATAACTGTTGCCTCTATTTGGAAAGACCCTCTACTTCCTCACTGTCCATCACTGTTAATCTTATTTCCATGATGAAGCCTTTCGTGATTAGACTTTCCCTTCCTCTCATACCTCTCCCTCAACTTGCATTAACCATCCTCATCCACTGAATTCAGTTTGCACTTGATCATGGTAACTTGTCAATATTTCTGTGTCCTTTTCAGCTTGTTTTGCAGCTGCGTTGAGAACTCCCATTCTGCTGGCATCCTTTGAGTCCCCTTCATCTGTGGCTAAATGTACTGATGAGCATCTAATAGTTCTAATAAACAATTGATTAATGGATGTATAGAAGGACAGACAAATGGACATTCTGTCAAGTGACTGCTTATGATGGAAGCCACAACTCTCTATGACTGTATGTCCTGGTGACTTTCAATCAATAATTTTAAACTCATCCCTCTTCAACCTAGGCAGGGATGTCTCAGTATTAATGTCCCAGCCATGTGTCCCAGATTCATGGAAAGGATCAAAGTCAAAAGCAACTTCTATCATCATGACATTTACTTGAAAATTCAACATAAGTGGAATTCCAGAAAAGAGGCATGAAACAAATTTGTACTCCTTAAGTGGGAGCATTGAACTAAGAGATCATTGAATATCTCCTTAGTTTTTGGAATTCAGCCCTGGCAATTAGAGAAGAGATGCCTGATGTCCTCTTTATGGGTTATGTGATCCTACACAGCTGCAGATGCTTTTATGGACTATTAAAATTGTGACTTAACTGGCTAATTGCCAAACATTCATGGCTTTTAATAGACTATTTTCCTCTCGGTGTCCTGCTGTAATCTTTGATCCTTGAAGACTTGATCCATAGTGGAACTACCACCTTCATCCTTGGAAGCTCTTTTTTTTCTATTATCTTTCCCATTTACCCTCTTAACTAATTTAATTTTATAACCAAGCCTGCTGATACTGATTTTCTGGAATCTCTGTTTTTTTGGGGTGTGAACTGTAAAAACGACAAAATATCATCAGTTTGTATTCAGCCTTATTTTCACCTAAAAACGGTTTACTCTTACCTGCTTCCTCTACTTCACGAAATATAATCTGGGTAAAGACTGAAGAACCTGGTATAAAATTATTGACAACCAAGAATCCATCTGAAGCAGGTGCAGTGTCCTTGGCAGAGTTCTAGGGTGACATCTGTGGGTCTTTGTTGCTCCTGGATGGAATGTTTATATTTCCAAAGAGATATACAGAATATTCATAAATAGATGGTAGAGTCTGTATGAATTGATCAGTGCTTCAAGCACAAGTTCCTGTTGATGAGAAATGAGACCTCTCTAGGAGAATGTTTTATGACATTATCCATACACTCTTATCCATATATATTACCTAGTGATGATAAAATTTTGAACATATTCACTGAAGAAGGGGTTTGTGGGAATTATAATACAGATACAGATAAAAAATACATTGAATTCTTTGGAAATGAAGACCTAGGGCATAGGAAAAGATAAATAGGATGCCTAATTTTCTTCCAAACTGCTTCCTGTTTAGTTGTTGCACTGTGGTTATAATTGATATACCAAATCTTGCAACAAATTTTCATTGCAGCTGGCCACATAGCACTGAGATTCCTGGATATATTTGGTGGGAAACATTCTGCTTTGAAGATGAGATTTGCTGGGATGAAAATCACAGTTGAAGTCCTTTAGAGGTGCTTGTGTGGACCAGCTGGTCCAATGAGGTCATGATATGACTTAAATACTTCTGAGGTGTGCCTCGTGAGATGAGAAGGCTATACTATACAGACAGGATGAATGATCGCTTTTCATAGAAACTTGAAGCTGTAGTCCCCATTAATCTGGCCTTCAAGCAAGGGAGAAAACTATGGGAATACTTACCCTCTGATCCTTGGTATGTTTGACCTTAGCTGTTGATGATTATGTTTATGAAGTAACTCACTCAGAAGTATAAGGGCTTTGTGTTTTCAACCTTGGACATAGGTTGTATGATTTACTGACTCTTCTTGTTACTGTTTGAGTTTTCTTTTCATATATAACATTGTGTTTATTATTGAGATTAAAGGTTGGCTCATCCCAAAAAGCGTAATCAGTACCAGAGTCAAGCTTTTATAAATGACGTGGATCCTCCTATAGAAATAAGAACTTGGAAAATTGCCTTCTGCTACAGGATAGGAAATCCAGTGTCTGTGGATCTTGATTACTTTGGCCTACAGTGTGGCAAGTATGGATACAATGGAAGGTGATCCCAGGTGGCAAGGGAAAGAAGGCATCCACCAAAAGCAGGCTGGCCGAGGGCACTTAGGAAATCATACCTCTTGGGAAACCCTAAGTGGAAAAGGAGAAAATTCTATTATGGCAGAGCCAAGCTAGCTATCTTCCAGAGCCATTTCTTCTTCTTCTTTTAACACAACAGCTGGGCTACAAGTTCCATTCTCCCTTGCAGTTATAGTTAATGTGTGACTGAGTTTTGATCAATGAGATGGGGTAGGAAATGACATGTGCCATTTTCAGGCCTGTCATATAAAATCCTCCTGTGAGAGGTCCTCTGTACTTTTTTTTCAGTTAGCTTAAGGCAGATGAACATGTTGATCTTGGAGGGTACATGAGAAAAGGAAAGCCACAAGATAGAAGGAACCTGGGTTATTGAATAACCACTTACAGAAGCCCTGCCCACCAATTAAGAATATCTCTTTAGGACCTTCTATGAATTTTTAAAAACCTTTTTTTTTGTGATTGGGCCATTCATATGTTTTTTTTTGGGGGGGGTGTTTTAGTGGGTAACATTATCTTAACTCAACTGTATACATTACAAATTTACTTGTCTATTTACCAATTAGTTTCATGTTGTATTAGTCTGTTCTCATGCTGCTAATAAAGACATACTGGAGACTGGGTAATTTATAAAGGAAAGAGGTTTAATAGACTCACAGTTCCACATGGCTGGGGAGTCTTCACACTCATGGCAGAAGGCAAAGGAGAAGCAAAGGCGGCAGGCAAGAGAGCTTGTGCAGGGGAACTCTCATTTATCAAGGCCATCAGAACTCATGAGAGTTATTCACTACCACAAGAACAGTATGGGGGAAACCACCCCCATGATTCAATGATCTCCACCTGGCTCTGCCCTAGACAGGTGGAGAGTATTACAATTCAAGGAAGATTTGGGTAGGGACACAGCCAAACCACATTACATGTCACGGTAAAACTTGGAATTCTGGAGATATTTGCAAAGTTTATGTCTTGGTTCTAACTTACTGTATGAGTAGCTTGGGAGGAAGCTGGATCACCAGATGCAGAGAATCAATCTCTGAGATACAGGTGCCCTGCCTCGCATGGTGGCACTTCATTTCTTCCATCCCAGTTCAACCTTATGGTGTTTGTGCCTTATTTTATTAATGGAGGCAAGAAAGTTTGCATGTAAGTTATGCTAACTTACCTATGTTCCTTTTCTTTATCTCTTTTTCTTTAGCCAAAGGAGCTCATTTACTAGATCTGGGGAATTAATTTATACTTATGTAGCAGAATGAAGGGAACTGGGGTATATGACAATTATAGCTATTAATCTTACCGTACCTGAAACATTAGTTGAGCAGACACTTCCTAGGCCGAGATATCTGTGAGAACAGAGACCTTACTGACCTATTTACAATTGCATCTCCAGTTCTTGACAGTATTGCCACCCAATAAATATCTTCCGATTATATTAACACAGTGCTTCCAATAACGAAGCCAATCATGGATAAATTGGGGAGAACACTGGCAATAAAACGAAAAGAAAATCTTAGTCTTTATCGCCTAGAATGTGGTGGATGCTTTCTTTCAATAGAACCAAATACTGTAGCAGGAATATGAATTAATAATCATTCAAAAATGAATATAATATCTCATTCTAGATCAAAGCCACACCCTCAATTTAATTCCTGGTTGTTGATTTATTTTCAAATAATTCAGCAGATGCTGGATATATCTATAGAATGAAACTTGCTAAATTTAAGTAGGTCGTCACTTAGCCCTCTGTGTGTGTGTATTTGTGTGTATAGGAATCTGATTGGTCTTATATCTGATTCAGAAAAATAGAGTCCTGGCTTTGAGTGAAAACGGAAGGTAGGCGGTTGTCTTGGAGGAATGACTTGTGGGAGGCTCCATAAAGCTCCAAGCCCTAAAGTATCTCCCTGACTTGGCTTTAACTGATCGCTGAAACAAGGAGACTTTTATTCTTTTGATTTATTTCATTATTTCCATTAGGTTTACTGGTAGGAATAGTATGTTACGTAGGTATGAGTAATTAATGCATTAGTAATTAATGGCCACGTTTGTATTTTGCAACATCTGTAGATATTTTTGGTTGTTAAAACTGGGGCTGACAATGGTGGGGTGGTTATGCTACTTGTCTCTAGTGGGTAGAGACCAGGAATACTGCTAAACATCTTGCAATATATGGGACGCCTCCCTCTTTCCCATTAAAAAAATAATTATCTGCCCCCAAATACCAATAGTGCTGAGCTTGAGAAACCCTGCATTAGGGTGAAGCAATTCGTTGATAGATTCTACTGAGAAGATAGTTAACAGAGTGGTTTTGAGAGAGAGTGGGTGGGGTGGACAGAAAGGCATAAATTTAAAATTGTGGAATGGGAGGATGAACGCTGGGATATCTTTACACCCCAGAGGCTCCTGGCTAACATATGTGAACTGAAAGGGAAAAAATTACTCCTTCTTGGGAAATATGCCAACTGTAGAGCTGTTCTTTAAAATGTCATGGTGCTGTCTTAACAAAGGTCAGCAGTGGTGTGGGTAGGGGAAAGGGCAGAGATCTTGAACTGAAGTCCACACTGGCCTCTTTTATATGCCTCACTCTATCCTGGAGCATGAGGGACACCTTTAGAAGAGCTTCATGCCTTACCTGAGTTTTCTGAGGGCACACCTGTTCTGTGAGACTCCTGGGCATATTTCCAGCAGATGAACATACACTACCACTTTCTCTCTCATTCTTCATCTTCAGAGTCTGACACACTGCCAAAAATGGAAAGTTGGCTTCTTAGCATGAATATCTTCTTCTATTGACTCCAGTTTGACATCATAGAACATCATCAGGTTATGGAACAGGAAGAGGCCTGAAAAATCATGTCTTCTTGTTTTCTTAATTGAAACATGAGGAAAGCGAGTGGGGTCGAGGGAAAGTAAATGGCTTATCTAAAGTCATTATGGAAAAATGAGGATTAGAACTGGATTTACCACCTCCCAGTCTAATGTTTCTCTATCTCTATCATGTCATCTTTTGCAGAAACACCTGAGTAAGAGAGAAACTTACTAAAATCTTTAGGAGATTTTGCAGTTTAAATGCTTGGTATAGGTTTTTTTCTTTTTCACTGTCATGCATTCCAAATTCAGTTTTTAGAAACCAGATTTTCAATTCTTTTTATTGATCTCCTGTTGAGATTGCTTTGCATTCTAGTCACTATTGCTGGTAAGAAATTATCCTGATTTCAGTGGCTTGAAAGAGTCATTTTATTTTTCTCACATTTTGGTGGTCAGGCATTTGGAAACAAGTCATCAGGGCAGTTCTTTCCTGGTGTCTCTTGTATGGTTGCAGTCAGAAATTGGCTGGGGTTGCAATTATCTGAAGCCTCAATTGGTCTGGACATCTAAGATTGCTCCTTTCCATTATTT
The DNA here is from genome assembly GCF_000951045.1 of Mandrillus leucophaeus. Taxonomy (NCBI): domain Eukaryota; kingdom Metazoa; phylum Chordata; class Mammalia; order Primates; family Cercopithecidae; genus Mandrillus; species Mandrillus leucophaeus. The sequence goes on along the minus strand of NW_012105520.1, from coordinate 118,503 downwards.
GGTTGACATTTAATGCCAATTGATCCCAGTTCAGCTGAGAGCTTAATTGACTGTCTACTGGAGTACCATATGGGTCTTTCCATATGACCTGGGCTTTGTTATGGCATGGCTTCCTTATGGTAGTCAGTCCTCTTACATGGAGACTTAGGGCTTCAGATGCAAGTATCTCAGTGACCTGATGCCTATTTCTTAATCCTCAAACTGTACCCCAGGATTGCATTGCTTTTCATGACCTAGTCTTGAAAGGTAAGCAACGTTATTTCCATTGCATTCTATTTGGTACTAAGAGTTACTAAGATTGGCTGAGATTTAAGAGTAGGTGACATAGATACCATATCTTGGTGGTACACGTGACAAAACTTTTGTGGACAAGTTTTAAAATCATCAGTTTGGATTTTAGAGTCAAAAAGTTTCCACTAAATAAATACTAATTTGGCTATTTTACAATGTCCTATTTTTTTTTAAAAACTTGCTGTATTTCAAAATTCAATTTGTAAAATAGTAAGAAAGTTTACATTTGCTTTTGAGTAAATTATTCAACTTCTCTTGGCCTCAATTTCCTTATCATTACAATAAGAATAATGATATCTAAATTTTAAGATGAGAATTTTGTTTTAAGAATTAAGCAGTAAATGGTGTCTGAAACAAAGTAGACACTGAATGGTAATAATCATAATATTGACCTGATGCAGTGGCTCACGCCTGTTAATCCCACTACTTTGGGAGGCTGAAGTGGGTGAATTGCTTGAGCTCAGGAGTTTGAGACCAGCCTGGGCAACATGGTTGAAATCCTGTCTCTACCAAAAATACAAAAATGAGCCAGGTGTGGTGGTACACTCCTGTAGTCCCAGCTACTCGGGAGGCTGAGGTAGGAGGGTCCTGGGAAGGTGGGCTGCAGTCCAGTTGAGGCTTCAGTGAGTTGTGATCATGCCAGCCTGGGTGACAGAGCAAGACCCTGTCTCAAAATATATATATATATATATATATA
>NW_012105520.1:111263-116990 GCF_000951045.1 Mandrillus leucophaeus | reverse complement strand
TATTTTTTAGTAGAGACAGGGTTTCACTGTGTTAGCCAGGGTGGTCTCGATCTCCTGACCTCGTGATCCGCCCATCTCGGATGTATGTTTTGGAGGTGGTGCATTCAGAGGGGATGAAGGCAGCAAGTGGCAGCTGCTGGTTGAAGGAAGAAGGCAGCAACCCATTTCCTTGACGACAGTGTGAGCCTTGGGTGGTAGACACCTGGAAGTGTTATTTACTTGCTATGTTTAGAATCCTTTTAGAAAAGCTGAAAACTGTTTGCCACTTCCTTTCAGTAATCCTTAATTCTAACCTGCAAGTTTTGTGCTATAATTTGTCAACTGTGCTTGAGAAAGACTTCACAGCCTTCCTAGAAATAGAGATGGAGCCTGCTTTCCGATCAGCATCATTTAAAAGAAAACAGAGAATCTTTCAGGCATGTGAGGTTGTTGATTGCCGTCATTATTATGATGACTGGAGACTTTGCAATTTATAGAGAGACCACGAACGTGCCAGGCATTGTTGACAAAGCACAGGATTCAAAATTGTTTCTGCCCAGAGGATGCAATCTCATCCTTTTTAGATGTTTTGTTTATTTTTTTTTTCTCTCTCCTTAAGAGTATTCTGCTAAATTGGGAACATTGTGATCCTGGTGGAAAGTTGATCTGGTAAGATGTATCTCAAAGGATCTTCAGACCTATTTTCAGATTATTCACCGTTTGTCTGTCATAGCCATAGCCTATTTATTTATCTGTCAACATTTTATCGAGCATTTAGTGTGACCCAGGCAGTAAGCTAAGCATTTCTACATTTATTATGGTATTTCTAACCCAACTGTCCAAGAGTTAGGTACAAGTATTAGTCCAATAATGTGGATGAGGAAATTGGGTGTTATAGAGGTTGTGGAAATTAGCCTAAAGTTGATCTGAATTAAACTTACATTTTTAACCCTTTCTCTTCTCTCTTTTTCTCCCTGTCTCCCTCTACCTGTCTCTTTCTGTGCCTCAGCCTCACTAGCCTCCTGAATGTCCCTCAACTTTGCCACAGGACTTTGCATACTAGCCTCTTTTGCCCTGAGCAGTTTTCTTTTCCATTTTCTGCTAGTTTACTTTTGTTTGTCTTTCAGCTCTCAGCTTAAGTGTTGCTTCTGAAGGGGTCCTTTTCTGATTCACATCAAATAACTCTATTTTATGCTCACATGTCACAATAAACTCAGCACCTATTCCCAGTTGCACTTTTATATTTGGGTGACTCTGCACAATACATTCCTCCCCAACTAACTTTGAAGCTTTGTGAGAACAAGGATTGTCTATATACATGCTATCTATGTATTTGTAGCACCTAGCACAGTGCCTGGTACATAGTAAATGCTCAACAAACATCTACCAAATAAATGAAAAATAGACCACATTCTATCTTTACCTTGTGCTAGACCATGAATACCCTTTTTACCAAGGAGGATCACTGATATCCTTGACAATTCATTATATAAGACTCAATGTATGATTGGGACATTTGTAAAATTCTGGGGTTGGAGAACTATGAGCAAAGATCCTGGTGAGGTTGTTTTCAAGGTTCCATCTAAGATACTCCAGTCAGAAAATAGTATATGCCATTTATTTTTTTTGGTTTTATTTTATATCTTAACATTTTGTTACAAAACCACATTACCTACCACCCAGCTTCTGTAGTGATAGCAGACTTCTTTCTTATATGTCTTCACTATTTCCACACCAACCCCCATCATTATTGAAACAAATGTCACAGTTATTCAGCCCATAGTCTTTTTAAACACTTCTTTCTTACGAACCCATTTCAACCTTGCCAGGAAATGTTTTCCTTCAACTTAGACTAAATTTCTAATCATGCAGTTTCTGCCTGTTCCCTCTTGTGTGAAGACAGAGTGGCTGGTCACTATTTTTGGTGTTATATAACCATTTTTAGTAATTGAAGTTTGTGATTAGTGCTCCCTTCAGTCATTCATTACCAACTTCAAATTTAATAATGTCTTTTATTTAACCAATGGACCATCTCTAGTGAGTGTTCAAACTGCATGACTGGAAGAACAAATTTATTTTTGGCAATATGGTTTTCTTGAGCTATGAGCTGTATCCTGTGCTCTCGGCTCATGGGTTTGGAAAAGGTTCTGTCTTACTCTTTAGAGGCTAAGAAATAGAATGTTATGGGCTTGTTCTTTCAATCTGGCAGGGCACTCTATTTCTGTGAGATCAGGGGCACTACTCAAAGTGCAATGGGATGGACTATGTTTTTCCCCAGTCTAGTAAAATTGGGTCTAGACTCGTGGAGAAAATTGAGAGGGTGATTATAGGATCCATTTTTCCCCTCCACTTTAAGACTATGACGGATCAAAGGTCCTTTTTTTTTTTTTTTTTAAGATGATGTCTCACTCTGTTGCCCAGGCTAAAGTGCAGTGGTGTGATCTCAACTCACTGCAACCTCTGCCACCCGGGTTCACATGATTCTCCTGAGTAGCTAGGATTACAGGCACGTGCCACTATGCCCGGCTAATTTTTTGTATTCTTAGTAGAGACGGGGTTTCACCATGTTGGCCAGGATGGTCTCAATCTCCTGACCTCATGATCTGCCTGCCTCAGCCTCCCAAAGTGCTGGGATTACAGGTGTGAGCCACTGTGCCAGCCAGTGGCGCCTATTTTTTCACACTGTGTTTGACTGCCATGTTTCGAATATGATTTGTTTGCCCTCACCAAGTCACATGTTGAGATCTGAACCCCGATGTTGGAGTTGGGGCCCGATGGGGCCCTGGGGCCTTACACAGAGTAGGCATTCAGGAAACCATGGAATGAGAGGTGTTTGGATCATAGGGGCAGATTCCCCATAAATGGCTGAGTGCCATTGTCGCAGCAGTGAGTGAGTTCTCACTCTTGGCTCCCAAGTGAACCGGTTGTTGATAAGGCCTGGCACTTCCATTCCTTCTCTCACTTCCTCGCTTACCCTGTGATTTGCACATGCAGGCTCCTCTTGCCTTGCACCGTGAGCGGAAGTAGACTGACACTTTCACCAAAAGCAGATGCCGGGGCTGTGCTTCTTGTACAGCCTGCAGAATATGAGCTAAATACACTTCTTTTCTTTATAAATTACCCAATCTTAAGCTTGAAAAATAACAACACAAAAGACATACTAAAATACTGACACATAGTTGGCACTCTATATTTGCTTGCTCAGTTGCTAGATTGACAGAAAAATTGAGCTGTGCACCTTGTAAACTTCTGTAACAATGTTCTCACTGGGATGGACTTTACATCTTGGCATCAAGAACAGAATGGCAAGACTCTGTCAGATTGCATATTAAGTTTGAATCCCATCTCATATCATTCCATAGTTTCCTGAATGACTACTGTGTGAAACACCCCATGCTAGGATCAGGGGAGAGCAAGAGGAATGAGTCAAAAATCTTGCTCTAGAGGAGCTCACAGTCTAAAGTGAGTGTGGGAGATTAAAGGTGGCTGAAAATTCTTTTCTACTTCTCTAGTTGAGGGGTAGAGTCTAACTCCCCTCCCCTTGAATTTGGACTAGCATCCAGATTGATTTGATTAATCAGTAGAATGTGGCGGAAGTGATGTTTGACCTTCTGAGGCTAAGACAAAAGAAGCCTTGCAACTTTCACCCAGTTCTTGTAGAATATTTGATCTAGGGGAAGCCAGCTGCCATGGAAGAGGTCCAAGTACCTTAACACTATTATGCTGAAAAATACATATGTGGGCATTCTGGTCAATAGTCCAAGTGTGCCCAGTCTTCTAGCTATACCTGTCAAGGCGCCAGACGTGATTGAAACCATCACAGACCCTCCAGTCTAGTGCATCTGCCAGTTGAGTGGCACTCAGTGACCTCAGTTAATACCATGGGAAGCAGAAGAATCTCCCAGCCAAGTTCTAGCCAAATTTACCTACCCACAAAATCCACAGTTAGAATTAAAAGGCCATTGTTCTAAGGCACTAAGTTTTGAGGTAGTTTGTTGCCCCAAAATAGACAATGAGAACAGAGATGTAAGAAAATAAGCAGGATCAAGTAAGAATTTTAATAAAAGGTGTGTACAAAGCCTTGTTGGACAATGAATTAGAACAAATAATTGTGTTCTTGGAGAGGCCAGGCTGCCACAGCGCCCCACTTGGTGGGGCACCAATCACATTGTAGTCTTTGTGAACAGCAGCCCTGGAGTTGTGCAGAGCCCAACATGAGCAGACATATGTGGCAATTGTGTGTAATGGGGGCTGGGAAGGTAGGTTAGCTGGGAAAACCATATAGAAAAGGAGCTGGAGCTGAGAATTAACATATGCTACAACGAGTGGGGAGAAATGATACTCAAGCCTGCGTCAGCCTGAGCCCAGACTTGAGAGCAGAGGTACCCGTGATGCTCTTGGTGCATAATAACTGGTTCTGTATCGTTGGCATGGAGTGTTGGGGTAGGAGGAGTGGCTGCAGCTGAGCCTCCAGAGGCAGAGTGACGTAAAGGGCGTCATTTTCATACCCTGATAAGGAGTTGGGAGGAGGAAGGCAACAGGGATACATAGAAGATTTTAAAGCAGGGAGTGACACATTCAAAACGCTATTTGAGAAAATTGCAGTTCAAAACCCCGCAGACTATGTAAAACACTGTTCTTCCAACTCCCTGCGTCTCCCTGCAAGCTTGGTAGATACATTTTTTTTTTTTTTAATAGAAATGTCTTCAACAACAGGGGATTACTCAATGTTTCATTTCAAAGGATCATTAAAGGAAAATCAAGGCACATCACATCCTGCCTTCTTTAACTGCTCATTTATTATTACTGTGGGTGAGATAACGGCTTTGTGTTATTCTTCTAAATAGTGTAAAATATTTATTGGTAAATGTAGCAGTACATAAATTAATGCCAATTGAGATTGTTTTTCTCCACTGATCACCATAATTTTTACTTAAAGTAAAACCATTTATACTGCTCTATTCTGGCTCAGCGCTGAGTGAGGGCATTATGAACTGAATGTCTGTAGGATGGCACTGTCTCTTAGTTTCTATGGGATGGCAGGATTCTCCTGGTGAGCTGTCTCTCTGGTTTGTTTGTGAAATCAATTTCTTTCCTATTTTTTAAGACCACAGTACTTGGGAAGAGAGCACATGGAGGTGCAAAATTTTCTTTTCTCTGTCACATCTGAATTTACTGAAAGTGACTTTTATAAGTGAAGATATTCATTATTTCACTTATTTGAAAGTTCACAGGTGGGGGGGGGGGTCCATAGAGTTCATCTGGTGGCTTACTAGTCACTGAGGATCCAAAATTGTGTCTTCATATGACAATATCCAAACACAGGAAATATTTTTGTGTTTTGTTTTAAATTATTTTTTAACTTCTGGAGAATATCTTTTTCCAAAATCCTGCAGATGTCCTCTCAGGTTTTCTATTGCTGATCTGGGTTCATATTCTCCTCTAAACCAACCACATGAAAGAGAAAAAGCTTAGAGGAGATGAGCCATGGCCCATTCCCTGGGAAGGGGAGAGAGACCCACATCCTCCATCAGCACTCTACCATCCTGCATTCCAAGCAAATGGGGTTTTCTCGGAGGCAACTCCAGAGGAATGGCTGATGTGTGTGCGGCATACAATGTTGGCCACAGGTCAAACCAATTTAAGGATGTTGATTTAGGCCGGGCGCGGTGGCTCAAGCCTGTAATCCCAGCACTTTGGGAGGCCGAGACGGGCGGATCACGAGGTCAGGAGATCGAGACCATCCTG
>NW_012105520.1:107181-108878 GCF_000951045.1 Mandrillus leucophaeus | reverse complement strand
GTATTTTTTTTAGTAGAGACGGGGTTTCACCATGTTAGCCAGGATGGTCTCGATCTCCTGACCTCGTGATCCACCCGTCTCAGCCTCCCAAAGTGCTGGGATTACAGGCTTGAGCCACTGTGCCCAGCCAATTAATTAATTTTGATTTGTAAAAATATTTATGTTGATTACTGTGGGTTTTTAAAAAAATTTTTAAAATTTTTTATGCTCTCTTAAATTTTGTGCTGAAGCAAGTAGCCCTGGCTGGAGTTTTGAAGTCTGATTTTAACCCTTTAAGACCCTGGGGTGTCTTAAAGCTGGGACTGAAGAAAGTGTAGGCATCATCTGCCTTTGGGGATGTTGTTGGACTTCATGGCCTCCTTGTAGTTCTTTTTGGTTCGGTTTGGTTCCATTCAACAAATATTTGCACACCTTTTATGGAAGATCCTTGTGCCAGGTGCAGGAAAGAGATATACACAAAACTTGATTTCTTCTTTAAATATCTTCATACCTAGTGGAGGTGGAGTGGGAAGCAAGATTATACGATGATACCAACACTATGTTGTAAGTGCAATGTCAGAGCCGAGCCCAGAGTGATGTGGAGATAGAAGGGACTCCAGACCCAGCTTGAGGGTTGGATGGAGATCTTGTGGAGCCGGAGTGCACTTGAAGGGTGAGCTGGCATTGACCAGGCTGAGAGGTAAGGAAAAGTGCTGCAGGAAGAGGGAAGAGTGTGATCAAAGCTACAGAGGCATGAAATGGCATGGTTTGATCAGGAAACTCCAAGAGGTTCTGTGTTGCTAAAGCATATATTTCAGGCAGGGGTGTTGTAATGAATAATGAAGCTGAAGACATAAGAAGGACAAGATCATAATAGAATTTGGAAATTCTATTAATGAGCTATGACTTTATCCTATATGTGATGGGGAATTATTGAGGCCTTTGAAGCAGATGAGGAGCATGAGTCTTATAAATGGGAAGATTAAGGCTTTGCCTTAAACAAAATACCCTCTCCTCCAAATATCTTACAGTGCAAAGAGCACTGGCCTGATTTTGGGAGGCTGGACTGAGTGGTACTTCCGGCTTTGCGTATGTATTACCTCAGGAGACTCAGCAAGTCCACACTGTCTCTGAATTCAGGGTTCTTTTCTGTATAACAGAGGATAAAGTGTCAAGTATTGCAGAAACTCCTTAGCGTTTTTTCATAATAGGATTTGGCAGCACCCTGGGATTCTCTTGAGAAAAGGAGGAGTTCATTCTTGTCAGTCAGGGAAGTCTTTTCATCAGAACATTTTAGTGGATTTCTGTCTCTGTCCTCTGTGCTGTATTTAAAAATAAGCCAGCCAGCTGCGGTGGCTCATGCCTGTAATCCCTTTGGGAGGCCGAGTCAGGTGGATAACGAGGTTAGGAGATAGAGACCATCCTGGCTAACATGGTGGAAACTCGTCTCTACTAAAAACACAAAAAAACTAGCCAGGTGTGGTGGCACACGCCTGTAGCCCCAGTTACTTGGGAGGTTGAGGCAGGAGAACCGCTTGAACCCCGGAGGCGGAGGTTGCAGTGAGTGGAGATCACACCACTGCACCCCTGCCTGGGCAATAGAGCAAGACTTCATCTCAAATAAAAATAAGCCAAGTCTACTGAAATAACAGACCTGTGCTATCCTGGCCCACAAAGTCCCTTTTACTTCCTTGTTTTCTGTGTAAATCATTATTGCT
>NW_012105520.1:102785-104746 GCF_000951045.1 Mandrillus leucophaeus | reverse complement strand
GCAGATACAACAGAACCATAGAAGACAGCGCTTGTTCTCAGGGAGTATCAGTGGGCATTGTAATAAAGCAGGCCATTCCTTAGCTTGAGGAATTAATTTAATAAAATATAGGGATTATCTATTATACCTTGTGAGGTGGGAATAGAGAGATGAATAAGACCTAGTTCTTGCCTACAAATAATGTGCAATTCCCTTCACCGTCTGCTTTATTCAATCTGGTCATACTGCAGATGGATTCATCCCCCAGCCTCCAATGCCCTGTCATGCTGCCCTCGGAACACACAGAGCTACATCATAGCGGGAACACTCTTTTCTCCCCTTTCAACTTGGTTTCTCAAGAGTCTCCCATCCAAGTACTAACCAGACCTACCCTGTTTAGCTTCTGAGAGGTTTCTCAAGAGTCATCACTCATGGATCTGGCTGGGTTCAATGTTCCTTTCTAGGATTCTCTCTACTTCTCCCAGTTTACCTTTGTCACAGCCCTTGCTGTCTTGGGTACTGTCTGCCAGCTGTTCATTTCAGCCAGCCTGGAGCCTCATGAAGGAAGGTTGTGCCGTCATCCATTTTTATCCTCAGTGCCTAGCTTGGTGGCTGGAATATAGATGATTCCCAATGAATGTTTGCGAGATGAATGCATGAATCATTGAATGAAAATAAATTATATCTGGATCTTTTATTCCCCTTTAATCAGTTTTTACCTTATTAGTTTTCCTCTTTCCCTTTTCTCCTTCCTCTTTTTCTTATCTCTCCATTTTCTCTCTTATTTTCCTTTTCCTTGCTCATGATTTATAATCAACTAATGACTTTGGCATTTTAAAAGTTACTCAACATTTGTACAGCCTTTCCAAAGGCTTTTATGCCTCTCCTCTTCACAGAAAGATGAGGTATGCTACAGGTCTATCCAGAAATGTCCGTGCTGATCAGGAAGTCAATTCCAGAGACTTCATTTTCTTCTGTGAGCCATCTTTGGGTTCACTTTCAAAGGGCTAGAGTCCTGAAAATTCCCCCAAATAATGGATCAGTTTCTGGACTGCTCCTCCATTCTTATTTCTAGTTTTTCATAGACTACAGAGGGAGAGGCACCCACGTTGGTACACGTATATGTCACAGTTGCCAGGGGATGGTGTGGACTTGGGGATTCAGAGAATGATATCATCTGTTAACCTTCAGTGCAGATGTGATGAGAGGCATTAGCAAAGCATATGACAAGATTGCCCTTGTTAGCCCAAAGCTCCCAGTGGAGAAGACGTTAGAGTAAACCCAGGTCTTTCTCCTGGGTAAGTGTAGACATCAAGTATCTTGAGATTCCCTCTCAGAATAGGAGTTAGACAGTTAAATTTTGATACCTTGTTCATCAAGTAATTTACAAATCAAAATTAATTGATTTTTTTTTAAACCAGGGTGTTCCTGAGTTTAATTGGGGCACACCTGGGTGAGAGGGCCTGGCACCTAGAAGAAGGTGTTGGGTCTCTTGGTGGTGAAGCATGGCTTGCCTTGACAGCACAGGACCCAGTGGAGCAGCGGGAACTTGTTCTTGGAGTTGTGGAACTGCTTGATTGTGGGCTGGTGGCACTTGCTGGGGACAATCTCCTCCAGCTTCATAAGCTAGATGGAGTGGGCGGGGCATGGTGTGGGGATCCCATGTCTGGGTAGCACTGGGTGACAGTGCCCGTGGTGGTCAGGTCTTGGTATTCCCCGTGCATGTTGCGGCTGCCCCTCCGGGAGTCATAGCGCAGTCAGATGCCAAATTCTTCACCCTCGGGGGGGGCTTCTCAAATACCTGCACATAGGTGTTAACCAATTAGTTGATTTTTTAGATTAATTAATTAATTATTATTATTTTTTTTCTTTGAGACGGAGTCTCACTCTGTCTCCCAGGCTGGAGTGCAGTGGCCGGATCTCAGCTCACTGCAAGCTCCGCCTCCCGGGTCCATGCCATTCTCCTGCCTCAGCCTCCCGAG
>NW_012105520.1:100644-102735 GCF_000951045.1 Mandrillus leucophaeus | reverse complement strand
CAGAGAATACTATAAACTCCTCTATGCAAATATACGAGAAAATCTAGAAGAAATGGATAAATTCCTGGACACATACACCCTCCCAAGACTAAACCAGGAAGAAGTTGAATCTCTGAATAGACCAATAACAGGCTCTGAAATTGAGGCAATAATTAATAGGCTGCCAACCGAAAAAAGTCCAGGACCAGATGGATTCACAGCCGAATTCTACCAGAGATATAAAAGGGAGCTGGTATCATTCCTTCTGAAACTATTCCAATGAATAGAAAAAGAGGGAATCCTCCCTAACTCATTTTATCAGGCCCAAATCATCCTGATACAAAAGCCTGGCACAACAAAAAGAATTTTAGACTAATATCCCTTATGAACATCGATGTGAAAATCCTCAATGAAATACTGGCAAACCAAATCCAGCAGCACATCAAAAAGCTTATCCACCATGATCAAATAGGCTTCATCCCTGGGATGCAAGGCTGGTTCAACATACACAAATCAATAAATGTAATCCATCACATAAACAGAACCAATGACAAAAACCACATGATTATCTCAATAGTTGCAGAAAACGCCTTTGACAAAATTCAACAGTCCTTCATGCTAAGAACTCTCAATAAACTAGGTACTGATGGAACTTATCTCCAAATAATCAGAGCTATTTATAACAAACCCACAGCCAATATCATACTGAATGGGCAAAAAAACTGGAAGCATTCCCTTTGAAAACCGGCACAAGACAAGGATGCCCATGCTCACCACTCCTATTCAACATAGTGTTGGAAGTTCTGGCCAGGGCAATCAGGCAAGAGAAAGAAAGAAAGGGTATTCAATTAGGGAATGAGGAAGTCAAATTGTCCTTGTTTGCAGATGACATGATTTTATATTGAGAAAGCCCCATCGTCTCAGCCCAAAATCTCCTTAAGCTGATGAGCAACTTCAGCAAAGTCTCAGGATACAAAATCAACATGCAAAACTCACAAGCATTCCTATACACCGTTAACAGACAAACAGAGAGCCAAATCATGAGTGAACTCCCATTCACAATTGCTACAAAGAGAATAAAATACCTAGGAATCCAACTTACAAGGGATGTGAAGGACCTCTTCAAGGAGAACTACAAACCACTGCTCAAGGAAATAAAAGAGGACACAAACAAATGAAAGAACATTCCGTGCTCCTGGATAGGAAGAATCAATATTGTGAAAATGGCCATTCTGCCCAAAGTAATTTATAGATACACTGCCATCCCCATCAAGCTACCAATAACTTTCTCCACAGAATTGGAAAAAACTAAAGTTCATATGGAACCAAAAAGAGCCTGCATTGCCAAGACAATCCTAAGCAAAAAGAACAAAGCTGGAGGCATCAAGCTACCTGACTTCAAACTATATCACAAGTCTACCATAACAAAAACAGCATGGTACTGGTACCAAAACCACACATCTACAATCATCTGATCTTTGACAAACTTGACAAAAACCAGAAATGGAGAAAGAATTTCCTATTTAATAAATGGTGCTGGGATAACTGGCTAGCCATATATAGAAAGCTGAAACTGGATCCTTTCCTTACATCTTATACAAAAATTAATTCAAGATGGATTAAAGACTTAAATGTTAGACCTAAAACCATAAAAACCCAAAAAGAAAACCTAGGTAGTACCATTCAGGACATAGGCCTGGGCAATGACTTCATGACTAAAACACCAAAAGCAATGGCAACAAAAACCAAAATAGACAAATGAGATCTAATTAAACTAAAGAGCTTCTGCACAGCAAAAGAAACTAACATCAGAGTGAACAGGCAACCTACAGAATGGGAGAAAAATTTTGCAATCTACCCATTTGACAAAGGGCTAATCCAGAATCTGCAAAGAATTCAAACAAATTCACAAGAAAAAAACAACCCCATCAAAAAGTGGGCAAAGGATATGAACAGACACTTCTCAAAAGAAGGCATTTATGCAGCCAGCAGACATGCAAATAAATGTTCATCATCACTGGTCATCAGAGAAATGCAAACCAAAACCACAATGAGATACCATCTCACACCAGTTAGAATGGTGATCATTAAAAAGTCAGGAAATAACAGATG
>NW_012105520.1:91125-99574 GCF_000951045.1 Mandrillus leucophaeus | reverse complement strand
CAGGAGAACCGCTTGAACCCCGGAGGCGGAGGTTGCAGTGAGTGGAGATCACACCACTGCACCCCTGCCTGGGCAATAGAGCAAGACTTCATCTCAAATAAAAATAAGCCAAGTCTACTGAAATAACAGACCTGTGCTATCCTGGCCCACAAAGTCCCTTTTACTTCCTTGTTTTCTGTGTAAATCATTATTGCTTATTCTTTTGTTTGTCTTGCTGATGTTACTACAAGATAGGTCCGCAAAGAGGGGTTCCGAAGACTAAATATGGAGTGAGGAACAACCCCTGGTTCCCTTACCAAGTGAGTCCCCTTGTCTGTCCTTTTGCTGCAGTAAGTCTTTCTCTATGGCAGGAAGTAGAGCTCTACCATTCCATGTGCATCCCTGATCATCCAGCTCCTTCCTCTTGCATTCTTAAATATGGCTGCCTGTGTTCTCATTGCAGAGCTCCTCCGACAAGAAGTCCATCCTGACCATCCTCAAGGTCCTCGGAGATCTGCTTTCTGTTGGTGAGTAGGCCATGTCCTCATGCCTTCATATGGTTGACGTGGAGCCTGCTGGCTGTGATCTCTCCCAGGCACCTCTGTGACCTGGGGGTTTGCTCTTGCTTCAATTTCCTGTGAAAGGCAGCATCACTAGCCCATCTTTTTTCTGTAAGGTTAATAAGACCCAAGTAACCTGGACTGATTGTACTTGCACTCCTCAGTCTTCTCACCTAACATTGAGGGTGAAATTAGATTTAGTAGTAACCCTCCGTGGTTCTACCCCTCTTCTTGCTCTGCTCACTTCCATTGTGACCTATTTAAGAGAGCCGAGTATCAGAAGCTACCTTGGCTATTTCAAGTAGAGGCAGGAATATCAGGCAGGAGCTGAACTTGGAAGCATGTAAGCATCACGTTTTCAGAGATAAGATAACAGAGTCGACTACATTGGAATCAACGGGATTAACTGGAGCATGCTTCTATTCGCTCAAGTTCTTACTGAGATTTTTGAACATTCTAACTCTCACTCAATTTGCATTTTTATGTATGCTGGCCACATTACTTTAGAAAGAAATACTAACACCAAACAAGCAATATCAGAAATAAATGACACTCCAGACCCGTAGATCCTCAGGATTATGGTTTCAAGGAGAAGGGGCCCATCATATTGGGGTCTTACCATGGTTTGTGCTATGCTCCACTGGCAGGATGACTTACGTTTAGTCTTTTGTGTGGGACCTGTGTAAGTGAAGTCACTCGTTTTCTGGGATAGTGCTGTCTTACATTTGTCCAGAGGTGTCTGAAACTCTTAAGATGAAACCTTGAAGTTCTCCCTCTGATAAGGTGGTGATTACTGTGCCTCTTGCAGAGAATGCTACTTTTCATTAGGATAAAAAATCAGGTGGTCTTCTTTGATAACGCACCACCCTGTTGGCCACCTTTGTTAGGTCAACTTTGCCCTGTGCATAGAGAGAATCAACCAAGGCCAAGTTGAAATGAAATCGTTGCTTTTGAGTTTGTCCTTGGGCAAGGTGGAGGAGATCCCTGTTCAAAATTGTACTTAGGTAGAAAGATCAATAGTTCATCATAGCTCTAGACTCTCTTCAAAATTCCCTAGATAGGATGATTGGATGTTTCTTTCTCAAGGGATTATTCCAGTGGTTTCTGTAATTTTCTCCCATCAGTTTCTGAAGGCCAGCATCAGAAAATCATTATGCCATCAATACAATGATTCCAGATTAGGCCATCATCCCAATCCTTGTTACGGAAGATTCAAATGTATAGCAGAGGGATACTGAGATTCCCTCTTCTAAGTATATGATTATACAAAAGCGTATATGCATATTTACATACATGTACACACATACACATACATATACCAAATATTCAACAGATTCTCAGGTAAGCTCTATTTATTACAGCTGTTGCAGCCGAACACAACTAGGTTCTTAAATATTCCACTATTTTCCCATTTCACAACCCTCTTTCCTTAACTGATAGTGCAACTTTAACACAGGTTGCATCAAGAACTACACAATTTTATGTATTGAAATGAACTAATTCTTACTGTGTCTCTAGCTGTCAGGTCTGTCTTCTGCTCCAAGGAAAACGGGGATTATTACTTGTGGCTCATCTTTCCTCTGGCTTCCCCTCAGGCACAGACCGGAGAATTCACTACATGATCAGCAAGGGTGGCAGTGAGGCTCTTCTGCAGACCCTGGTAGACACAGCGAGGACAGCTTCTCCAGACTATGACATCCTCCTGCCTCTCTTCCGGCTGCTGGCCAAAGTTGGCCTGAGAGGTACTCATACTCCAATACCTAAAGCTGACTGAAAAGGCACTTCTAGGGTTGTTATCATGAGTGCAATTTGGGAAGCTCTGGTGGAGAAGCACAGGGAGGAAGTGGAAGGGAGGTTCTGGACACCTTGATGGTGATGGCAGGAGCAGCCCCATAGGAGAGGGAATTTTGTTGAATTTGATGTCAGCTCATCCAAGGTGTGGTGCTCAGCATGGAGCCCAGAACAAACATGGACTACATGGGGCATGGATCATATGGGGGAAAGGAGGGGAGATAGTCCAATGCAGTTTTTAATCATTTTAAAAATGAATAGAACATGTCTAAAAGTTGCATCACAAGGTTGTGGAGAAAAAGGAACACTTATACACTGTTGGTGGGAGTGTAAGTTAGTTCAACCATTGTGGAAAACAATGTGATGATTCCTCAAAGACCTAAAGACAGAAATACCATTCGATCTAGCAATCCTATTGCTGGGTATATAACTAAAGGAATATAAATCATTCTATTATAAAGACATCTGCATGCATTTGGTCATTGCAGCACTATTCACAGTTACAAGGACATGGACTCAACCTAAATGCCCATCAATAATAGACTGGATAAAGAAAATGTGGTACATATACACTGTGGAATACTATATAGCCATAAAAAAGAATGAGATCATGTCCTTTGCAGGGACATGGGTGGAGCTGGAGGCCATTATCCTTAGCAAATTAAAGCAGAAACAGAAAACCAAATACCTCATGTTGTTACTTATATGTGGAAGCTAAATGATGAGAACACATGGACACAGAGGGGAACAACACACACTGGGGCCTGTCTGAAGATCAGGAGGGTAAGACGAGGGAGAGGATTAGAAAAAATAACTAATGAGCACTAGCTTAATACCTGGGTGCTGAAATAATCTGTACAACAAACCCCTATGACACAAGTTTACCTATGTAACAAACCTGCACATTTACCCTTGAACTTAAAAGTTAAAAAAAGAAAGTCTATTACATAAGTGTACTAGTTTCCTGGAGATGCCATAATGAATTGCCACAAACTGATTAGCTTAACACAACAGAAGGCTGTTAGGAGATCAGAAGTCCAAAATCAAGGTGTTGGCAGGGTTGGTTCCTTCTGGAGGCTCTGAGGGAGAATCGGTTCCATGCCTCTCTCCTCTGAGGGTTGCCAGAAATCCTTGGTGTTTCTTGGACTGTAAATGCATCACTCCAATCTCTGCCTCCGTCTTCACATGGTGTTCTCCTCTGTATCATTTCCTCTTTGTGTAAGGACATCAGTCATAGGATTTAGGACCCACTCTAATTTATAATAAAATCTGCAAAGACTCTGTTTCCCAAAAGAATAACATTCTGAGCTTCTGGGTGGACATGAATTTTTGGGGGCCACTATTCAACCCACTACAAGTCACACAGAAGTGGAACATTCCTAGTTGAAGGGAAGATGGAGGAAGGACCTAGAGTTCTTTCCATTTTGGCTCCATAGTCATTTCTCTTTCACCAAGGAAAACCCTGAAACATTTCCTGAAAACTCTAGAAGTTCTTGGAGCACAGTTTAAAAGCATGGGCACTCAGGACTCACACAAACATTGCAAACGAGTGGCAAGTGTTAAGTTCTAATTGTGTGCTGAGTCTTATATAGGTCACAGCTGAGAAGCTCAGATCCTCTGAAAGGTGGACCTTTGATGTCCCGTGCTATCAGTGACAGCCAAGGGCCCAGGGGTTCTGGAGCACTCTTCGTTTAAATATTTGGATCTCTACTCTAAGTCTATTCAACATTCTGCTGATAATGATGGAGAACTAGGCTTTTGCCAACACCTGCATGAGCATGTCCCAGAAAAAATCAATACAATTCATTCAATGAATATTCAACAGATATATTTACTGGATATCTCCTAGGGCCAGGTGCTTCAGGCACTAGGAACACCATGATGACCAAGGCAGTTAAGGACCTGCTCTCATGAAACTTATGTTCAAGGGGAGAAGGCCAACAAATCAACAAATAACTTGGCGATAGCAGACTATGATGAGTGCTGTAAGAGGAAGCAAGAGTGATGTTACACTAGACTGGTCTGGTCAGGAGAGGTGACATTGGAGCTAAAACTTCAAGAATGAGAAGTCAGTAAAGCAAAGAGTGGGCCAGGTGGACTCCAGGAAAGGACCACAGAGACTTGATATATACCATAAATGGTATAAGCTGGGGAGTCACACCTGGGTTTCAGGCCTGGCCCTGACACTTATTAGCTATGTGACCTTGGACAAAGTACTTAAACTTTCTGAGCATTGTGCCCTTATGTATAAAATAGAGCTATCTGTACAGTTGACCCTCCATTTTTGTGGGTTCTGCACTCATGGATTCAATTAACATTGGATTGAAAATATTTTTAAAAATTGTATCTGTACTAAACATGTACAAACTTTTTTCTTGTCATTATTCCCTAAACAATACAGTATAACAACTATTTACATACCATTTACCTTAGATTAAGTATTATAGTAATCTAGAGATGATGTAAGGTCTGAGGATGTGTGTAGGTTATATGCAAATACTACACCATTTTATATCAGGGACTTGAGCATCTGTGGATTTTGATATCTGTGGGAATCCTGGAACCAATCCCACGTGGATACTGAGGGATGACTCTACTTAATTCTAGGGTGCTGTGAGGATTAAACAAGGTATTGTATGTCACATGCTTATTATGTGGTTCAGGGCCCTGGCAAACTAGGGTCATATGGATTTTGTAGGAGAAAGAGAGACATGAGAGATACACCAGGCCAGTGATTTCCAAGTTATTCACCTTGATATTACTATTGTAGTGATTACATCACCACAGTTTCTGCCATCAAGGGGTTATAGTCCTTGACATTGACATTCAGGTTGCCATGGGCTGACCTGAACAGAACAGAAATGAGGTTGGCTGCTCATGAAGGAATGGGATAGATATATCTCTTTTCTGATGAAGGGAATGGGTTATGTGGGTTCAATTACAACCTCTTTGCTGTTGTCCTTTGGTCCAGAGGTACATATCAGTAAACCAGGTGTAGGATTTTTTTCTGTTTTATTCATTTCTGCCTGCAATAAATCTGATAGTGATGTATTCTTGCAAAAACAAACATGATGATTTAGACATCACCCATTGACTGGTATCATAGTGGGGACAAGGAACATAAAATAAGTGTTTCTTTTTCTATGCTTATTTTCTAATTATTAAAATAATGAGGACTTATTTGTAACACTAGGTGTCAGTTTATTTGGAGCAGTAATTTAGAAATATTAGAGAGGAAATGGGGGGCATTCCAAGATGGCCAAATAGGAACAGCTCCAGATGGCTGAATAGGAACAGCTTCAGTCTGCAACTCCCGGTGTGATCCATGCAGAAGATGGATGATTACCGCATTTCTAACTGAGGTACCTTGTTCATCTCATCGGGACTGGTTGGACAGTGGGTGAAGCCCACGGAAGGTGAGGTGAAGCAGGGCGAGGTGTCACCTCACCTGAGAAGCACAAGGGGTTGGGGGATTTCCCTTTCCTAGGTGAAAGAAGCCCTGACAGACTACCTGAAAAAACGGGGCACTCCCACTTAAATACTGCACTTTTTCCAAGGTCTTAGCAACCTACAGACAAGGTGATTCTCTCCTGTGCCTGGCTTGGCAGGTCCCACGCCCACAGAGGCTTGCTCACTGCTAGTGCAGCAGTCTGAGATCAGTCTGTGAGGCAGCAGTCTGGTTGGGGGAGGGGCGTCTGCCATTGCTGAGACTTGAGTATGTAAACAAAGCCAGGAAGCTTGAACTGGACAGAGCCCACCACAGCTCAACAAGGCCTATTGCTTCTAGACTCCACTTCTGTGGGCAGGGCACAGCTGAACAAAAGGCAGCAGACAATTTCTACAGACTTAAACATCCCTGTCTGACAGCTCGGAAGAGAGCAGCGGTTCTCCCAGCATGGTGTTTGAGCTCTGAGAATGGACAGATTGCCTCCTCAAGTGGGTCGCTGACCCTCATGTAGCCTAACTGGGAGACACCTCCCAGTAGGGGCCAACAGACACCTCATATAGGCAGCTGTCCCTCTGGGATGAAGCTTCCAGAGGAATGATCAGGCAGCAATATTTGCTGTTCTGCAATATTTGTTGTTCTGCAGCCTCCTCTGGTGATACCCAGCAAACAGGGTCTGTAGTGGAACTCCAGCAAACTCCAACAGACATGCAGTTGAGGGACCTGACTGTTAGAAGGAAAACTAACAAACAGAAAGGAATAGCATCAACATCAACAAAAAGATAATCTACACCAAAATCCCATCTGTAGATCACCAACATCAAAGATCAAAGGTAGTTAAAACCACAGAAATGGGGAGAAACCAGAGTAGAAAAGCTGAAAATTCTAAAAATCAGAGTATCTCTTCTCCAAAGGATCACAGCTCCTCACCAGCAATGGAACAAAGCTGGATGGAGAATAACTTTGATGAATAGGCTTCAGATGGTTGGTAATAACAAACTTCTCTGAGCTAAAGGAGGATGTTTGAACCCATCGCAAAGAAGCTAAAAAACCTTGAAAAAAGATTAGATGAATGGCTAACTAGAATAAACAGTGTAGAGAAGACCTTAAATGACCTCATGGAGCTGAAAATCATGGCACAAGAACTTCGTGATGTGTGCACAAGCTTCAATAGCCAATTCAATTAAGTGGAAGAAAGGGTATCAGTGATTGAAGATCAAATTAATGAAATAAAGTGAGAAGACAAGGTTAGAGAAAAAAAGAATAAAAAGAAATGAACAAAGCCTCCAAGAAATATGGCACTATGTGAAAAGTCCAAATCTACATTTGATTGGTGTACTTGAAAGTGATGGGGAGAATGGAACCAAGTTGGAAAACACTCTGCAGGATATCGTACAGGAGAACTTCCCCAGCCTAGCAAGGCAGGCCAACATTCAACTTCAGGAAATACAGAGAACCCCACAAAGATACTCCTCGAGAACAGCAACTCCAAGACACATAATTGTCAGATTCATAAAGGTTGAAATGAAGGAAACAGTGTTAAGAGCAGCCAGAGAGAAAGGTCGAGTTATCCACAAATGAAAGCCCATCAGACTAAGAGCAGATCTCTTGGCAGAAACCCTACAAGCCAGAAGAGAGTGGGGGCCAATATTCAGCATGCTTAAAGCAAAGAATTTTCAATCCAGAATTTCATATCCAGCTAAACTAAGCTTCATAAGTGAAGGAGACATAAAATCCTTTACAGACAAGCAAATGCTGAGAGATTTTGTCACCACCAGGCCTGCCTTACAAGAGCTCCTGAAGGAAGCACTAAACATGGAAAGGAACAACCAGTACTAGCCGCTGCAAAAAAATGCCAAATTGTAAAGACCATCAATTCTATGAAGAAACTGCATCAATGAATGGGCAAAATAACCAGCGAACATCATAATGACAGGATCAAATTTACATATAACAATATTAACCTTAAATGTAAATGGGCTAAATGCCCCAATTAAAAGACAGACTGGCAAATTGGATAAAGAGTCAAGACCCATCAGTGTGCTGTATTCAGGAGACCCATTTCATGTGCAGAGATGCACATAGGCTCAAAATAAAGGGATGGAGGTAGCTCTACCAAGCAAATGGAAAGCGAAAAAAAAAAAGAAAAAAAAAAAGAGCAGGGGTTGCAGTCCTAGTCTCTGATAAAACAGACTTTAAACCAGAGACAAAGAAGGCCGTTGCATAATGGTAAAGGGATCAATTCAACAAGAGCTAACTATCCTAAATATATATGCACCCAATACAGGAGCAACCAGATTCATAAAGCAAGTCCTTAGAGACCTATAAAGAGACTTAGACTCCCACACAATAATAATGGGAGACTTAACATCCCACTGTCAACATTAGACAGATCAACAAAACAGTAGGTTAACAGAGATATCTAGGACCTGAACTCAGCTTTGCACCAAGCAGACCTAATAGACGTCTACAGAACTCTCCACCCCAAATCAACAGAATATACATTCTTCTCAGCACCACATAACACTTATTCCCAAATTGACCACATAATTGGAAGTAAAGCACTCCTTAGCAAATGTAAAAGAATAGAAATCACAACAAACTGTCTCTCAGACCACAGTGCAATCAAATTAGAACTCAGGATTAAGAAACTCACTCAAAACCGCACAACTAC
>NW_012105520.1:53250-80595 GCF_000951045.1 Mandrillus leucophaeus | reverse complement strand
CTTTTACACTGTTGGTGGGAGTGTAAATTAGTTCAACCATTGTGGAAGACAGTGTGGTGATTCCTCAAGGATCTAGAACTAGAATTACCATTTGACCCAGCAATCCCATTACTGAGTATATACCCAAAGGATTATAAATCATGCTACTACAAAGACACATGCACACGTATGTTTGTTGCAGCACTATTCACAGCAGCAAAGACTTGGAACCAACCCAAATGTCCATCAATGATAGACTGGATTAAGAAAATGTGGCACATATATACCATGGACTACTATGTAACCATAATAAAGATGAGTTCGTATCCTTTGCAGGGACATGGATGAAGCTGGAGACCATCATTCTTATCAAATTGTCACAAGGACAGAAAACCAAACACCGCATGTTCTCACTTATAGGTGGGAATTGAACCATGAGATCACTTGGACACAGGGCAGGGAACATCACACACCAGGGCCTGTCAAGGGGTGGAGGACTGGGGGAGGGATAGCATTAGGAGAAATATCTAATGTAGATGACAGGTTGATGGGTGCAGCAAACCAACACGGTACACATATACATATGTAACAAACCTGCACGTTGTGCACATGTACCCTAGAAATTAAAGTATTATAAAAATGAAACAAAGAAATATTAGAGGTGAAAATTTTATTTTCTTAAAAATGTGTTTTGACTTTTTATTATGAAAACTTTCTCTCATATAGAAAGATGGCCTCTTATATACATAAAACTTAGTTCTAACCATTGTTAACATTTTGCCATATTTTCTTCACCTATTTATTTTTATCTGAAATATTTTAAGAGAAATTGCAGGTAGCATTTTCTTCCTAAATCCTTTCAAGTGCATTTCTTTGAAAAGAGACATTTCCCTACATAATCACAATACCATTATTACAAACCTAATAAAATTAAAAATACATGCGTAATTTACATTCATTCCAATTTCTCCAAATGTTCCCAACTGTCTTTTATAGACATATTCAAAGCAAGATCCAGTACAAGTTGACACATTACATTTGAATGTTATATCAAGAATTATATTAATATTAAATATTCTCAATTCTAGAATTGTCTTAAAGAAAAAACTTTATTCCCATTTGAACTGTGGTTAATGTATGAGGACAACCTAAATATAGGGGCTTGAGAGTTATTCAACCCGCAAGCTTCCACGTAAATATGTGTAGCCTGAATTAGCTCTTTTGATTCATTTGGTTCTAGTGGGTACATATTTAGCAGCATTTGTCACTAGGTTTGAAAAATGTCTTTGGCTATGATTATCTTCCTCCTTCACCATCTTCCCCTTCTTCCACTCCACACATTGTACAATCCAGAATCAATGTGAAGTGCAGCTAAGATAGATTGATTTGTGTTCTTAGATAAAAAGATTGGACGGAAGGCCCTGGAATTGGAAGCACTTGATGTGACATTGATTCTGGCCAGGAAGAACTTATCCCATGGCCAGAACCTCCTTCACTGTCTCTGGGCTCTGCGTGTGTTTGCCTCCAGTGGTAAGTGACTCTATTGTGGCTCTCGGGGATGGCTTCCAAACCAGGGCTGGGACACATGGAAACTGCTTGAGGGTCTGCTTGGAAGAAAAGCATGGGTGAGGGATTCACATGATGGTCCCAGCCAGATAAATAAAGGAGACTGACAATCCAGAGGCTGTGGAGGTGAGAAGTTATTTCTTCATTTTATCCTTAGCCAGGTAGAGCTCTTGAGTCTGCTCCTAGAGATGGACTTCAATATTGTTTCTTCTTGATAGTCACACATTACAGCATTCTAGGCTTTTCTATGAGTACTACAAGGTAAAAAAGATATGACAGGAGAAGGGCAGACTTTATTTAGTCCTTGTCACATTGAAGTGTTGTATCTGGGTAGAATGACTCTCGCATCACAGATCTCCCTACCATATTCCTGAAATTGCTCATTGATTACAACATCCCTTACGATTTAAAAAAACCTGTGATCCTTCTCAACAGGGTCCTCCAGGTAATTATTAGGAACATTATAGCTCAGCTGATACTTATTTGCTATCTCCTGATTTGATTTATTTCTAATTATCATAGCAATTTTGTATTTAGACCCGTAATTGTACAGCTTAGAAGGAGAAACTTTAAAGAGTAAAGCAGGGCCAGGCACGGTGGCTCACGCCGTAATCTCAGCACTTTGGGAGGATGAGGTGGGCAGATCGCTTGAGCCCAGGAGTTTGAGACCAGCTTGGTCTCTACTAAAAATACAAAAAATAGCTGGGTGTGGTGGCATGTGCCTATAGTTCCAGCTACTTGGAAGGCTGAGGTGGGAGAATCACTTGAACCCAGGAAGTCAAGGCTGCAGTGAGCAGTGATCGTGCGCCTGCACTCCAGCCTGGGTGACCTTGTCTTAAAAAGAAAAAAAAAGGTGAAGCAATTGCTTGAATTCATATAGATAAAAAGTCACGAGGGCGGAATTTCTAACTCCAGAGCTCATGGTAATTCTATTCCATATGGAAACTTTTTACTAATACATTAGATCCTATATCTCCTATCTCATATGTAATGAGCATAGACTTTCATTTCTTCTTTCTGAGTTCCCTTCCTATGAAATGAAAGTGACAGTTATTTAAGGTTATATAGTCGATAGGAAAGAACGTGGGCTTAGAGCCAAAAAGACCTGAGTTTGACTGTGATTCTATTTCTTATGAGTCATGAAGCATGAGTACTTAACGTGTTGAATCTCAGTTTCATCCTTTACAAAATCATAGTAGTAATAATGATTACTATTACTCTGCTAGGGCTGCCTTAATGCCTTAACAAAATACCACAGTCTATGTGACTTAAACAACAGAAATGTATTTTCTCACTTTTTTTTTTTTTTTGAGATGAGGTCTCACTCTGTTGCCCAGGCACTGGTGTGACCTTGGCTCACTGCAATCTCTACCTCCCAGGTTCAGATAATTCTCTTGTCTCAGCCTCCCGGGTAGCTGGGATCGCAGGGAGCTGCCATCATGCCTGGCTAGTTTTTGTATTTCAGTAGAGACAGGGTTTCACCATGTTGGTCAGGCTGGTGTTGAACTCCTAATCTCAGGTGATCCATCCACCTCGGCCTCCCAAAGTACTGGGGTCACAGGCGTGAACTACTGTGTGCTTTTTTTCTTGATATTTCTTTGTGTGTTCAAATTCCCCCTTTTTATAAGGACATAAGTCCACATTAGTCTAGGGCCCACCTTAATGGCCTCATTTTAACGTAATTCCCTCTCTAAAGGCCCTATCTCCAGATATAGTCCTACTCTGAGGTACTGAAGATTAGAGCTTTAACGTATGAATTTAAGAGTGGACACGATTAGCCATAGTGGAGCTCATAGACTTGGTAGATGGGGTAAATCGGAGAATGTTCATGGGCATGTTTGTCACATGGCAACTGCTTGATAATTGCTAGTTTCTCTTCCCTGCCCTATACTTTTCCCTTACTCTTTTGAAGTAGTAGAATGAGTACAGATATGGGGAGTTAATAGGTGACTTTTTATTTCTAATTACCCCAAGAATGACTAAAATGCCTGATTTTTTTTTCTTTTGTTTCTTTTTCTTTTTTTTTTTTTTTGAGACAATCTCTCTCTGTTGTCCAGGCTAGAATGTAGTGGCACGATCTCGGCTCACTGCAGCCTGTCTCCTGGGTGCAAATGATTCTTGTGCCTTATAGCCTCCTGAGTAGCTGGGATTACAGGTGTTCACTACTACACTTGGCTAATTTTTGTATTTTTAGTAAAGCCAGAGCCACGCTGGTCTTGAACTCCTGACCTCAGGTGATCCACCCACCTCAGCCTCCCAAAGTGCTGGGATTACAGGTGTGAGCCACTGTGCCCGGCCACAATAACTTGATTTTCGTTGGTAAATTCTCTTAATAAACATGGAGGACTCATAAAAAGAAAGTCTTTCTGGGGGAATAACGGGATAGATGCTTGAATCCTTGTTCACAGATAGAGCCTCTACTCACCCATCTCCCATATATTGACCTGAAAACCAGAGAGCACTGGGGAAAGGCTGAGTAGATTTGTATACACCCAACTCTAATAAAGGAAAAGAGGAACTGTGGCTTTGTATAAAGGACAACTCTCATTAACGAATAGACAGAAGGTGTGCAACCCATGTTTGTAGTGTGCCAGCAGACTGAAATGTGAAGCATTTCCTGGTTTCCTAAAGCATAAATAGGCTGAAAAACTTGCCTTCCTTAAATATAATGGTTATGGAGATATAGAAAAATTCCTTCAGCTGGAGTTCTGATAAGTCCTGGGATTTTCCTGTGGGTATGAGGAGGTGGCTATCTGATTCATCTTCTAAGCCTTTGTTGATTATACCAACTCACTGTTCCATAAGGTATTTAAAAAAATTATACTGTTACTCTCTATACATTGACTTTACTGATGAGAGGCGAGCAGAGTTCAAGAAGCCTGTAGATTACTATCTTTTCCATGAATTATTAGCCACTGTTGAATGTTCCAGCAAAGCTTTCTAAACAGCTCCTATCTTCAGAAGGAGTTGGCTGGAACCCTATTGAGTCTGTGAGAGCCAATGAACCCTTCAGAAGTTCTCAGATGGCTAATGAGGATGTTTACAGAGCTGCCAGAGCTTTAACCTCGGACAGGCACCCACAAAAGTGAACTCAGTGAGGATTTCTTATTGTTATCTTCTTCCAATTTCAAGCCTAAAATCTTCCATGTTAGAATCAGTGCTTTTAAAATTAACTCTTCCCTTACTCAATACCAGAGTTTTTTTGAATTACTTGCCAAGAGTTTTCTCTAGTATGTTTTCCCAGTTCGGAAGCAAGAGCTGAGTGAGTAGCCACAAGAGTGGAAGATTGATGGACCGGACTAGGATGCCAAATCTCTGAATTTTGATCCAGGCAATTACTTCATGTACTAGCCTCAGGAGGGACATATGCATAGTGGATGTTCCAGGAACATGCACTCTGCAATAGCAAAGACATCAGTCGCAGTCCCTATCTGAAAGACTGTAGTGGGATGAGGAGTCTTCAGATTTCCATTTAGCTCCCTTTCCTGAGGGTTGGAGCAATTCAGTGTCAGCCACCCTTGTTTCCCTCTCTTTGCTTCTCTAAGATTTCTTGTTCCTACTTTTCTCAGATCAAGGCTAGCCTAAAGCACGAGGCATTCATAGGCCTTTGTCTTAAAAACACAAGTCCAATGGAGGAAAGACAGACAAGAGTCACACCTTAAAAGATAACCCTCTTTCCTTGTACCACTGAAAATTTTGTCCTCCTGCTTACTGGCTCTATTTTGTGTCCTGTGGACTCCTTATTTTTTGACATGAGCAGAGCTCTACCTAAAGTGATCTAAGTGGAGTAGGGTCCTGGGAATATTGGAGAGAAGCTGGGGCATCCTTGGAGACAAGAGTAACATCCAAAAGTTGTATTTATCTAACCAGATACCTCTTTTGAGTTTCTTTCTATCATTCAGATCTATGGCAATGTTTTTATAACCACCCAGTTGGCCAAAAAGGCAAAAATTTCCCAGTCTAGTTACTGCTGGGCAGGAAGAACTGATTCTTCATTGACATTCTAGTTGGAGCATAGTCAAGTCATTACCTTAGTCATGTGGGAGACCCGAGTATGAAATTGTAGAGGAACGTGCAACCAGGGTAGAAAAGAAAGGGAGCTATCTTGTTTATCAGGTTGCCCCTTAAAGATTTAAAGGAGGTATTGAGCCTTAACTCATCCATTTGTGACCATAACTACTGTGCTTTTGTCTTTCTTAGTCTCCATGGGAGCCATGCTGGGAATTAACGGAGCCATGGAACTGCTTTTCAAGGTTATTACTCCTTATACCCAAAAGCGCACCCAAACAATCAGGTACAGAGTGCTATGTAATACTTCTGCCCTTTTTGTAACAGACGGAGAGATGGAGATCGCCCCACATATATTTTCATGATGTTTCCAGCTCAGTTTAGTGATCATTTCTCCCTTGGAAATATGGTACCATGTCTTTATCCCTTCCCAGCTTACATCCCTCCACACCCATGAGTCATTTCCTCTAATTCTCATGATAACCCTGAATGGGTATATTATTATTCTGTTTTTCAGACGAGGAGGTTAAAATGTGTCGAGAGCCTTATCCAAGGTCACCGTGCTAGGAAATAGTAGAGTTGAGATTTGAATCCAGATCTTTCAGACTCAAAACCTCATGTTATTTTTGCCTGAAGCCCTCAGGTATATACATTTTACTCATAGCAACTCTACCATAAATAAATATAATCCTCAAAAGACATTTCAGAAATGACAGGGTCTCTAAAGAGACAGCCAGTTAAACTTCTGGCATGAGTTCTGGGCCTTATAATAGTCCATCATGGTCATGTGCTAGTCTTGAGATGTATTTTTATGATTGGAAAATGAAACTCAGCCTGTTCTCCCTGCCTCTGCTTGCTGGAGTGGAGTGAATCATCAAGTTAAAAAGGGAGATGGTTAGACATGAAGGCTTTAGAGATATTCGGGACCATTAAGATCCATCATTTATGGGAGTGACTCAGCGAGGACCTTGAAAGAATATTAGAAGAAATTCAGCCAATTTCCAAGATAGATGGGGTCATTTGGCGAGTAACATTTCCATGCCCAACCATGATATTTTCTGCATCCTAGCATAAATCTTAGGCTCATGTTCCACCTGATTATTTTTCTCTTGGGTCACTACAGTTATGCCATTATCATCCATTCTCACCTGCAGCTCTCTACACCAAGCATTTCCTAGAGTGAAATACATTATATCTCAGTGAAAAAAAAATCTCATCCAATAAGTTGAGAAATACTGGATTGAATACTGGTTTCTTTACTGTAAGACTTCTCAGAGTCTTTGTAAAGCCAACACATATTGAGAATATCTGTTATTTAGTATACCCTGATCCAAAATTGATTTAGTCGGGGAACTGTCTTTTTTTGTTTTTTTTGAGATCACTTTTTTTAGGGGAAGGAGAGGGGATCAGTGTTCTACGTCTCTCATTTTGAAAGCATCTTCTCTAGGGTGTGAATTTATTGCAAAGTGAAATTCAATTAAATTCTACTAAGAACCCTCATCTAGTAGGTAAAAAACTTCAAAATAAAAAACTCAGGGACCAAAAAATTTATTTTCTATAATTATACTTCACTCTGTTTTAAATTTACATTTATGCCAGATAACAAGAAATATAAACCAGTGTCTTATCAGGAATCTAACTCAAATTAGTGATTCTTTGGTTCATCCAGGGATTTCACTCTTCTCCCGCCGCTTCCTGAGGTATATCTGAGTTCTAAGAAGCCATGGCAGTGCCGGGGTGTTGATGGAAACACACAGACTGTCCTCAATCATCTCATGTCCATTTGGACATATATATGAGTTGGATATGTCTCATTTTTATCATTCTGTGCAGGCCTTTGCTGCTGACATCTGCAGTCTCAACATGTTCTTTGGTTACCAATCTATGAACTTTATCTTTCTGCCCTATTCACAAGGCTTCTTCTAATCTGATGCTATCATAATTCAGCTGTTCAGAAGGTCAGGAATATCTTGTTTCTTCCTTCAGATTATGTGAAAATCTCTGTGATGTGTGCTGGGCTCATCCACATGCGGGTCTCACTCAGTCTTCTCCTCTTTGCCACTTGGGTACCATGCTGTTTGGAAAGCTCCCCTAGGAAGCTCATCCCATATAACCATGGGTATCAAGGCACTAGGTCTCTCCTTTCTGGGGTGCTCAGAGCTTTTATTGTCTTCCTCATTCAGGCCAAGCTTGTGGGGTAGGGGCGAGAAATCAACAAAGCACAGAAACCTCCTCCTCAGAGACTCATGCTAGTTGCCATTTTTAATGCTTTCTTTTCCTCCTGCAAAGGGAGTTGAATTCAGGCACAGATTTGATCAAAGTGCCAGAGGCAAGTGGGAAAGTAACACCAGGGATTAATGGAGTGGGAGTAGGGTGCTTCCAATAACAAAAGGAGCCTTCCAGGGACCCCAGACATATTTCTACATGTCTGGTTTGTTCTGTAAATTTTGGGCAAAGTGGTTCCCCTTCTTCAGTCTAATGCCATATTAAAACCAAACCTCTGTAGGAAAGAGGCTTTTCCACTAACCATTACAATACAGCTGTCATTGGCATGGTGTTTATTAGGTGCCCTGCACTGTGCTAAGCTCTGAGCATGCATTACCTCCTTTGAGCCTCTCATCTGCTCTGCAAGACAGGTGCTATTATTGCCCCCAATTTTACTGGAAAATAAATTGAAACTGAAAGAAGTTAAGTAACACTCTGTGTTTTAGGTGGGAGAGCTGGGATTTAAACCCTGTCTAACAGATGAGCCTCAGCTCTTAAGCCACCACTGGCGTATCTTACACAGTCTATTGCCAGCATTTTATTTCTACAACCATCATATGTAAGACAATCATATGTAGTTAAAGTTTGCTTAAATTTCTTTTCCATCTAAATGGCTTATACCCGTGGAACAATTTGCTTAATGATAGAGCAGTTTTACTCCTCCGTCAAATGGCTATTTCCTCTCAAAGGCTAAATATCTATTCCCTCTGCTTTTGAATTCTTTCCCAAAGCTACCTTGTTTTCTATCTTATCCTTACTCATCAACAGCAAGATAAGAACAAAGGTAATGAAATTGGAAGACCTGCTCTGTAAGCCTCCTTGTACCAGATTCCTTGGCAAGTCATTTAACTTTTCTTAACTAAACTTTGACATTTCTTAAAGCATGAATGTCAAGTCTTACCTCCTAGGTTTATCATGGGCAATAAAAAATAATGTGTAAAGACATTGTGCGCTTTGACATGCTATGACATTGTTAATCATTATTAGTACAAATACTGTGGGATATCTGGTTGTCTGCTGCAAGATCAGACAGCAGAAGCTAGGGAAGAGTCTGGAGATGAGAACTTCCTGCCAATTTCCATCTTTCACAAACTCGATCCTATGAATGGTAACTAAGACATACCCAGATGAATTCTACTCAAGCCATTTGGATGACAGAACCTGTGGGCTCGAGGGGGTCTTGCAGGGAGGGGATGAAATAGCATGTCAAGGGACATGGATAGCTCTACTACGTATCATCCTCCAAATGCTAGCATGCTATGGGAGAGTTATTCCGGGATGTCTTTGTGGGAGCAGATGCCCAGTGTTGTGTCACGATGACTCCTCCCTCCTGTGGAGATTAAACCTGCCCTACTTCTCTAGCATGAACCTAAAATTAGATGTGCAGCTGTCCTCCAATGAAGCCCTGTCTCCAGATAGTACGCAGGGCAAGATTTACAACAGAAGCTCCAACCACATACCTGCTAGAGAGAAGGGACATGAAGAGCAATGTCACTAACCCTCTGTGGCCTTGTGCCAGCCCTCGCCCCAAGGCAGGCAGCTATTTCAGGCCTCCTCCACTTCCCAAATACCCCCCATGCTGCACACACTTGTGTCGACTTGTGCCTACTTCCTTCCTTTGGCTCCTCATGAGTCCCATGCTAGTGGGAGCAGTTATGGTCAGACTTAGACTGCTATGATAGCCCTCTAGTTGGTCTCCCTTCACTTCAAAGCCATCAGAAATGTGCCTCAGCTTCCCTTTCCAGACTGGTTTCTCATCCCTGCTCTCATCTCTCTTTCCAGCCAACTGTCCCTGAGTGTGGCATTCCCTCTTCTTCCCCACGTCTCTCCCTTCCTCTGGAATGCCATGCTGCCTTGTGCAGTGGTAGAAGTCCTACCCAGTCTCCAGACTTCACTGGATGCCACCTGCTCCATTTCACCAGAGAAAAGGAATCTATTCTCCTCAACCTTTGAACGTGCATTCTATTGAACCCTGTACTATGTTGGCCTGGGTGTCTTTTCTCCTCTCTAAATTCTATATTTCCTAAAGTAGAAATCAAATTATATGTATCTTGTTATTTTCCATTCCTCCTAGCCCAGTACCTAGATGATAATAGGCTCTTAATTAAATTCAAACGAGACCGAGCATGGTGGCTCACGTCTGTAATCCTAGTGCTTTGGGAGGTCAAGGCGGGAGGATCGCTTGAGGCCAGGAGTTTGAGACCAACCTGGGCAACATAGGTAGACCCTGTCTCTATAAGAAATTAGTTGGGTGTGGTGGTGCACACCTGTAGTTCTAGCTACTCAGGAGGCTGAGTTGGGAGAATTGCTTGAGCCCAGGAGTTTGGGGCTACAGTGAGTCATGACTATGCCACTGCACACCAGCCTGGGGGACAAATTGAGATCCTGTCTTATAAATAAATAAATAAATAAATAAATAAATAAATAAATAAATAAATAAATTACAGGCTCATGCCTGTAATCCCCGCACTTTGGGAGGCTGAGGTGGGTGGATCACCTAAGGTCAGGAGTTTGAGACTGGCCTGGCCAATGTGATGAAACCTTATCTCTACTAAAAATACAAAAATTAGCTGGGCATGGTGGTGGGCGCCTGTAATCCCAGCTACTTGGGAGGTTGAGGCAGGAGAATCACTTGAACCCAGGAGGTAGAGGTTACAGTGAGCCAAGATCGTGCCACTGCACTCCAGCCTGTGAGATAGAGTGAGATTCTGTCTCAAAAAAAATGAATAAAATTAAAATTGAAAAGAAATACTTTAATAGAAAAATTATTAGTGAATTCCCTATGTAGTAATGAATGAAAGCCTGAATGTACTGAGTAGGTGCTATGCTAGGCACTTCATATTTGTTACCTTTTTCCCCCGATTGCAGGCTGGCTGTACATGCGGGGTTCTGCCCCATCCAAACATGTGTGAAACATCAGTTGGCACACCTCCCAAGGGCTCTACTGCATGAGGGAGTGAGGTGACTTCTGGGAGAGAACTCACTCTGAGAGACTGCGAAGCAGCAGCTACTGGCTTGAAAGGGAGCAGAGTTACTCTCACTGGAGGGAAGAAAAAAGTTCAGAGTCTTTTCTATTATTTAGAGTTGTCTGGGGGAACCGACAGAGATTGGGGAAGGGAAAGATCTGAATTGGAGGGGCGTGTGGGGACAGCATTCACATTAAAACTTTGCCATCTATTTGAAATAGGCTTCCAGTGTTTGGTCTGTTAGTGAACTCAGCTGGGGCTTAAACATTTCTGGGGGTGCTTTTTATAGAAGTAGGGAGGAGGAAATGACACTGGGCCAGAGTGTGCTACCTCTCGCTCGTTTGTTCCACTGTGGACAAGCTTGTTTATCTGCACTAAAGCTGTCTTTGAGCTGTCCAGACTCACTAAGTAGGGAAATTTATTGAGGCAAAGACAGATGACTTGTCTGCAACTGACTCATCTTGTGACCTTAGGAAAGCTTCTGATTACTCCATGTCTCAACACTTTCTTCTGGAGGCTGTCCCTTTGTGCCCTCATTCCCAGGACAGGCCTGAGGGTTTTGATAATGATAAGGACCACTTCCACTGGCCACACACTTGACCTTTTCCAAAGCACAGCCACATCCCCTCTGATCCTGTTGTATTCTCACAGTGTAATATTGAACCTAACCTTTGAAGCTGGGTTATCAGATGTTATCATCAGTGTGTCTCCCAGGATTTTAGACTCTGCTGGCTTGCCTTGCTTCATAAATATCATAGGCAATTGGAAATGGGTTGGATCTTCCTAGCAGAGGCCAGGTCTTGAAGCCCATTGTATTCTCTGACCATTGCTCCACACTTCGAGAAAGAGGACTCGGGGCTGCCCATAGGCTGGGATGGCTCCCTCACCCCTCACCTTCACTTTCTCTGGAGCTACCCCAAGGACACAGGAAGTCAGAAAGTGTGTTGCTCAAGACCACACTGGTCTCACCCTCACAGAGGATAACATCTTTAATATCCCCACCTTCTTAATGCCCTCCCAGGTTTTCAGCAGGAAGGTCATGCTATGATACATCTCTTCACCTTCAGGGTCAGTCTCATGCTATGAGATTGTGGAGGTCAGAGTACCTGGGCTTAAACACCTTGGCAACGGGAGGAGATGGATATGTTTGGTCTTCAAGCCAGCTTCATAAGCAAATTCTTCACCTTAGTCTCCTGTTGGCTGTCCTAGTAACTCCTTGTGCTTGGAATAGTGTTAGGTGATATTCTCCCTTCAAAGGACCAATCTTCCAGGGCCTCTCTGGCCTTAGAATTCTGCCTGAGTGCAGGATTACTGGGCATCGCTTTATTGGCAGCCCTTTCTGGTGATTTCATCTTCAATTTATGAGCTAGAAAAAATATCCTGCTTCTCCTCTCCCTGCCCCCAAATCACTCACTGCCTTTGCCCAAAGCCAGGTCTTCTGGGCTTTCTCCAACCATCACACCATTCCACTTTATCTGATCATAGTAGCTGATAGATGAGTGAGACTCAGCTAGAGCTAATGGATTCCATGAGATCATGAGTGATTGGGTGACTCAGTTACTTTTCACTGAGGCAATGAGAATCCAAGTTACAAGAAACAGTGATTTTTTTCTGCTTCTTAAAATAGTTACTGAATTCCCCCTGGGTTTTCATTCCCTCCCAGCCCCAACTGAGGGCTTTGTGACTCTACATTAAACATTAGAGTCTGTGGTCTCCAGGGCATGGTCTCACAGTGGGGCTTCACTCTATGTCTCAGCACTTTCTGCTTGTTCCTTGTCTCCAGAGCACTCTAATTCAAATACCTTGGAACAGGAGCAAAAAAATTCTACCCTAGCCTCACAAGTGCTGATATTGGGGGCGTGCACCATGAGCTCAACTTACTAACAGAGTGGTTATTGCATCTGCAACCTGACTCCAAGCATGTAGCTGATGGGGAATGAATAGTTTCCTACATGAATTAAGCCTTGGCAACTAGATTTATAGGGTTAAAGCCCTGTCATCTTCTTAAGAAGCCACTGAGCTCTTCCAGATTAGGGCAAGCCATAGACATTCAAGTTGTAGGATCTAAAGTTTGAAGGTCTTAAGGGACCTTCTTAGCATCTCCTTCATCTTAAAATGAGGTCACTGAAACCCAGAGAGGCCGAACCAAGCCTTCTACCCTAACTTCAAGGCACCATTTATTACTCCAAGACACTTTTCCGCATATTACAAAACAAACATGCCTTGAATTAGGACTTTTATTTGACAACATTCTATGTGCCTGTCTCAATGTTAAGTGCTGGAGAAATGTTGCTTGGGGACCTCAAGTTGCTGACAGCCTGTGCCAACAAGAATGACGTAGTGTGGGAGGAAGGTCTTGCATTCTGACCCAGTCTTGGGCTTGTGAAATGACCAGCTCCCTATCCTGTGGAAATGCCTTTATAATGCCTTTCTCAGAAATGCCCAGAGCTGAGCAGACAGGGCCTCTGCTTTGGGCTCTGGGCCTCAGGTGACCCTATACTTTGGAGAGTCTTCCTTGGAATGTCTCAAGTATTCTTTTGGTGCTTGAGAAGGGCTTGGTCTGGCAGTGCCATCCAGGGGGGCTTAGTCCTTGTTTCTCCCCTTTGGGGTGTTCTCTAATCCCCTGTCACCTGGGTGGTGAACCAGATTCCTTTAGGAGGAGGAGCTTAGGAACTCATCATGCATGTAGGTTGTCCTGGTTGAGGTGTGTTGGACTGGTGAGCAGATCTTTGCCATTGCTGGTTCTGTATTTATTCCTGAGGATGACATGCTGGACAGTGAGAAGGGTGCTTGATATGTTGATATTGGATGGATCAAATAACTTACACAGACGGGCCTCCAAAAACAAAACAAAACAAACCTCCCTTGGTCCTTCATATCCTGGGGAGGCGTTACATGCACCACTTTCCCCTGATGAGGGTACTCTACAGAAATTGCATTTCCATCTTTATCTGCTGAAGCTTTGTCTGCTGAAGCTTGTACTGCTCACACTTCTCCATAGATTTCCCTCAATTTTCCCTCTAGAGAGTAGAAGCAGGCTCTTAGGAACTTTCACTTGTCATAGAAGTTAATCTTCTAGCCCAGCCTGACTCAGCGAGGAACTTATGCAAATAAATTTGTATTTTCCTGTAAATCACACCTTCCTCACAACATTGTAACCACCTACAAATATGGAGGAAAGGGAGTTTGAGGAACTGGGGGGAGGTACAGAAAGACAGAAAGACTCTTATCAGGAGGGACTCTTGTTGTTTCACCTTTTACTTTGAGGGAACTGCTATTTCTTTTTTTCTTTTCTTTTAGTTTCTTTCTTTTTTCTTTTTTTGTTTTGAGATGAAGTCTCATTCTGTCACCCAGGCTGGAGTGCAGTGGCATGATCCTGACTTGCTGTAACTTCTGCCTCTCGGGTTCAAGCAATTGTCCTGCCTCAGCCTCCCAAGTAGCTGGGAATACAGATGCGCGCCACCATGTCTGGCTAATTTTTATATTTTTAGTAGAGATAGGGTTTCACCATATTGGCCAGGCTGGTCTTGAACTCCTGACCTCAGGCAGTCTGCCTGCCTCAGCCTCCCAAAGTGCTGGGATTACAGGTGTGAGCCACCGTGCCTGGCCCAGGAACTGATATTTCTAATAGAATTCTAAATTCTTCAGGGACCGATTCCACACTCAGGCACCACAAATTATAAAGCAGATGGGGGAAGAAAACACACTCTGGTTTTCCTGTGAGGTTGTGAGTGGGTGCAGTATCTGGAGATGTGCTTGTTTAGCAGAGACAAGCCAACTCAGTTGACTGAGAAGGAAAGGGTCAAAAGGAGGCCATCACACAGATGTATAGCCATGGAAAGCTAGCTGCTTTTAAAAGTTTAGGCAGAGATTGCACAATGAGGACAGATTGAAAGCTTTCTAAGTTCAATTATAGTGCTATTTTAATATTAGATCTCTATGTGATCATTAGTCATCTTCAACAAAGCTAATGAGAAAAATGACTAGAGAACAATAAATGGTTATTTAAAAGGAGTGAATTAGTATAAATCAGGTCTGAGTTTCTTTCATATGGTGCATCATAGGTATTCGATAAATGCCAGTCGAATGAATGAACACTGTTGTTTTGGTTTGCCTGAGTTGCACTCTTTTAACTATCCATTGATTCATTCAGTCGTATTGTGGGGCTTTTAGTATTGTCAGAGATTTGTGGGCTTGAGTTGAAAAGACACAGTCCTTGCCCTCAAGGAACTTGTAGATACATGCACACATTAGCATGTAAACAAATAAGATAAATGTGATCATGGGGGGATATTTAAGAGGGAGAATTTCAGTCTGCTCAGGAATTAGCAAGGGGGAACTCACTGAGAGAGCAGATTTTGATTTGAAATAGGGAAGGAATTTCTGGATGTTAATTTTATAAGAGCACCACCTTCTAGACAGAGGCAGAAGCAAGAGCAAAGACAAAAAAAGCATGAAAACAATGAGTCATATGTATCAAGACAAAAAAAACCCTATAAAAAATCACTTTGAAATGTGAACTAAGATTTATGTGCAAAAATATCAATCACAGTGTTATTTATAATTGGAAATAATATAATCTGAAAAAGCTCAATAATAGGGAATGCTTGGTAAAAGTGATATATTTCCACATTATATTATGAAGCAACACACAAAAATAGGTTAGGAATGATATTTGTTGTGGGAAGCAGCTTATGATAAAATATTGACTAGAAAAAGTAAGTCTCAAAGTTTAGAAGGATATAATCTACATTCCCAGCAGCATATGAATGTCCATTTAATTGAATCCTCACCAGCAATAAATATTACCATTTTTCTAAATTTTTATTACTTTGATTTGTGAGATTGCTGTCTTGATCTAAATTGCATTTCTCTGATTATTGGATAGTTGGATATTTTTATGAGTTTCTCTGTTTTTTATTTCCTCTTTGTGAATTACATATTCCTATTCTTCTATTGTCTACTAAGATATTAGAGTGTTTCCACCTTAAAAAAAAGAACTAGAGATAAAATATATAAACCAATGTTGATGGACATTAGGCAATGAAGGGTCATGATTCCTGAGAGATAAGTTCTTAAATTCCCCCAGCTCATTGTCTTAGAGAGCTTCTAGGTTGCAGTGCAGGGACAGTGAACCCACTAGCAGCCCAGCAGACTCCCTGAGTTAAAGAAGCAGTTGGGAGACAGAGCTGAAGGTCTGGAGAAACCAAGGTGCATAACATTTGTAGGACAGAGTACTAGAAAGAGAGCTGCACAGAAGGAGAACTCTGGAGATCTTCAGGGATTACCCTCAGGTATTTAGCTGGATATGCAAACGTGCTTATAGGGAAATTAGACAAAGCCAAGGAAAGATCACCTGAAGGAAATGGAGGGAACGATATCTGACACACACACAGGACTGGAAATAGTACTTGGTTCTGAAAGACAGACTGGAAAACCTCATGACTCATGGGACATTGGATAAAGTATACAGGATTTTGCCTCAGTAGTGAGGAATAAAGTCATCCCTTGATATTCATAGAGGATATGTTACAAGACCTCTTGTAGATACCAAAATCTGGGGAGGCCCAAGTCCTTCAAATAAAATATTGCAATAGTTACATATAATCTATGCACATCCTCCTGTATGCTTTTAAATCTTTAAATTACTTATAATACCTACAAATGTAAATGCTATGTAAATAAGTTGTTAGACTCTATTGTTTAGGGAATAATGATAAGGAAAAATCTGTTCATATTCAGCACAGATGCAATTTTAAAAAATATATTTGATCCACAGTTGGTTGAATCCATGTGTGTGGAATCCATGAATACAAAGAGTTTACTATAGTTACCTCTAGACTGAGCGTTAGCTCTAGACCAGGGCTCTAGTCCTGTCAAACAAATATTAAAAGCAAGACCTGGAATCATAAAACTAGTTCCAAGTAAATTAGCTGCATTCCAAGTCAAAGCCTCAGAATATTTATTGGAACACAAAAATATTCACTAAATGAGGTAGAAGTCACAATGTAGAGAATCCAAGAAGAAATTATCAGGCATGCAAAGGAACAGGAAAGTACTATCCATGATGAGGAGATAATTTATTCAATCAAAACCAGAACTGAGATGGATGTTATAATTATTAGACAAGAACATTAGAGAGCTCTTCTAACTATATTTCACATGTTCAAAAATTAAGTAATGACATAGAAGATACAAGAAAAACCCAAATTGAACCTCTAGAGATGAAATCTACAGTGTGTAAGAGATAAACACACTGGATTGAATTAAGGAAAATTAGATGTGGCAGAAGAGAGATAAGCTTAAAAATGCAGAAACAGCACATTTCCAAAATGAAACACAGAGAAGAGATTTAAGAAGAAGAGAGCACTAGTGAACTATGGGACAACTTCAAGCAGCCCAATACATATAATTTGAGCCACTGGGGAGAGGAGAGATAGGTAGGGACAGAAAAAAATATCTGAGGAAATAAAGGCTTAAATCTCTGAAATACAAAAAAATGATAGGGACACAGGAAACCATGTACATAAGAAACATGAAAGAAACAACTCCAAGGAAAATCATAAACTTTTCAAAACCAGCCAGGTGTGGTAGCTCACGTCTGTAATCCCTGCACTTTGGGAGGATGAGGTGGGCAGATTGCCTGAGCTCAGGAGTTCGAGACCACCCTGGGCAACATCTCTATTAAAAATACAAAACTTAGCTGGGCGTGGTGGCTCATGCCTGCAATCCCAGCTACTCAGGAGACCGAGGCAGGA
Organism: Mandrillus leucophaeus; assembly: GCF_000951045.1. Classification (NCBI taxonomy): domain Eukaryota; kingdom Metazoa; phylum Chordata; class Mammalia; order Primates; family Cercopithecidae; genus Mandrillus; species Mandrillus leucophaeus. The sequence continues at coordinate 63,053 of NW_012105520.1, read as the reverse complement.
GAATTGCTTGAACCAGGTGGATGAATGTTGCAGTGAGCCGAGATGACACCACTGCACTCCAGCCTGGGCGACTGAGCGAGACTGTCTCCACAAAAATAAAAACAAACAAACAAAAAACTTCTCAAAACCAATGACAAAAAAAAAAAAAAAAGTCTTCAAAGCACCCAGGAAAGGAAAAAAGATGCATTATATACACAGAAACAAAAATAAGAATCTAACAGATTTCTCATTGGAAACAATGCAAGTGAAAAAACAATGGTGCAGCATCTTTAAAGTGTGGAATTCTGTGCTCAATGAAAATAGCTTTTAAAACTGCTGATGAAATAAAGACTTTTCAGACATACAAAAACTAGAAGACATTATCAACAGCAGGCTGTTATGCCAAGAAATATTAAAAGAAAACTTCAGGCAGAAGGAAAATGATACAGGTGGAAAGATGTATCTATTCAAAAGACCAAGGAGCACTAGAAATGGTAGCATGAGTAAATATGTTTGACTTTAGATTATTATTTTAGTCTCTTTAAAAATAGCTAAGTATTTAAATAAAGGTAATCACAATGTAGTCTGGAGTTTATATTTTTTGTAAAGTTAAAATATATGACAACAAGAGCATGAAGATCAAGAAGAGAGAAATGAAAGTATTCTATTATAATTGTCTTATGTATTAAATGGTACATTAACAATTAAAGATAGACTGTGATAATTTGAAAATGTATACTAAAGCAACCACTAAAACAGTTAAGTAAAGAGTTATGACTAATAAATTGACAAGATGGTAAATTGTTATAAAAACATTCAATTCATCCACAAGAAGGCAGGAAAAGAGGAGAAGGTGATTAAGGAACAGGTGTCACAAATAGACAAAAAATTAACAAGAATGTAGACTTAAACCTAACCATACCAATAAGATGTCAATGTTGCATACTCTATGTAAAGGCAAATATATAATCATATTGATAAACCAGTGACTCAATTGTGCTGTATGTAAGAACCACAATTCACAATTGCAAAAATATAGAACCAGCCCAAATGCCCACCATTCAACAAGGGGATAAAGAAATTGGGGTATAAATATACCATGGGATACTACTCAGCCATAAAAAGGAATGAAATAGTGGCATTTACAACAACCTGGATGAAATTGGACACTATTATTCTAAGTGAAGTAACTCAAGAATAGAAAAACAAACATGTTCTCACTCATAAGTGGGAGCTAAGCTATGAGGATGCAAAGGCATAAGAATGATAAAATGGACTTTGGAGACTCGGGGAAAGGGTGGGAGGAGTGTGAGGGATGAAAGACTACACATTGGGTACAGTGTACAGTGCTTAGGTGAGGGGTGCACCAAAATCTCAGAAATCACCATTAAAGAACTCACTCGTGTAATCACACATGTTCCCCAAAAACCTATTGAAATAAAAAAATTAAAATTGTGCTGCATATAAGAAACACACTTAAAATTTCTCATTGATATATAATAATTATAGATGTTGATGGAGCACATGTGATATTTTGATACATGCGTACAATGTGTAATGAAATCAGAGTGTTTAGGATATCCATCACCTTGGACAGTTATCATTTCTTTGTGTTGGGAATATTTCAGATCTAGTTATTTTGAAATATATATCATCGTTAACCATCATCACTTCACTATGCTATTGAATACTGGAACCTATTCCTTCTGTCTGTGTTTGTACCCACATTAACTGATTTCTCTTCTCCCATCCCCACTCCCAGCCTCTGGTAACTATCGTTTGACTTTCACCCCCATGAGATCAACTTTTTAACTCAGACACTGAGACTGAGAAAAATGTGAGTGGTAGTTGTCTTTCTGTGCCTCGCTTATTTCACTTAACATAATGACCTTCAGATCCATCCATGTTGCTGCAAATGACAGGATTTTGTTCTTGTTTAATGGTGGACTAGTATTCCATTGTGGATATAGACCACATTTTAAAAATCCATTTATCTGTGGATAAACACTTAGGTTGATTCCATATCTTGGCTATTGTGAACAGTGCTGCAATAAACATGGGAAGCAGGTGTCTTTTTAATATACTGATTTCCTTTCTTTTGGTTAAATATTTAATAGTGTGATTGCTGGATTGCATGATAGTTCTATTTTTAGTTTTTTTTTGAAACCTCCATATTGTTTTCTATAATGGCTGTATAAATTTACATTCTGACTCACAGGGTATACAAGTTCCCTTTTCTCCACATCCTTGCCAACATCTGTTATTTTTTGTCTTTTTGATAATAGCCATTCTAACTAAAGCAAGACGATATCTCATTCTGGTTTTCAATTGTGCTTTCTTAATGATTTGTGATAGCAGTTTTTCATGTATCTGTTGGCCACTTGTATGTCTTCTTTTGAAAAATGTCTATTTAGATCCTTTGGCTACTTTATTATTATTATTTTCCCCATTTAAGATGTTGGCATTAGTCAATACTCTCAGATGTCTCTACCAACATAGGCTTCAAAAGAAGCCTTTGTCTACTTTTTATTGGAATTATTTGTTTTCTTGCTATTGAGTTGGGTTCCTTGTATGTTCTGGTTATTAGTCCCCTGCCAGAAAGTTTGCAATTTGTTTTTTCATTCAGCAGGTTGTCTCTTCATTGTGCTGATTGCTTCCTTTTCTGTGCAGAAGATTTTTAGTTTAATGTAGTCCCGTTTGTCTGTTTTTGTTGCCTATGTTTTTGAGATCTTAGCCATAAAATCATTACCTAGACCAATGTTCTGAAGAATTTCTCCAGTGTTTTCTTCTATTAGTTTCATAGTTTTGGGTTTTCTATTTAAGTCTTTAATCCATTTTGTATTGATTTTTTTAAAATTTTATTTTATTTTTTATTTTTTATTTTTATTATTATACTTTAAGTTCTAGGGTACATGTGCATAACATGCAGGTTTGTTACATATGTATACTTGTGCCATGTTGGTGTGCTACAGTATGTGGTGAGAGATAGGGGTCTAGTTTCATTCTTCTGTATGTGGATATCCAGTTTTCCCATCATCATTTATTGAAGAGAGTGTCCTTTCCCCAAAGCATGTTATTGGTGCTTTTTTCAAAAATCAATTGGCTATAAATAGGTGAATATCTTTCTGGGTTTTCTGTTCAGCTCTGCTGGTCTGTATGTCTGTTTCTATGACAGTACCATACTGATTTGGTTACTATAGTTTTGTAGTATATTTTGAAGTCAGGTAGTGTAATCCCTCCAGTTTTGTTCATTTTGCTTGGGATTGCTTTGGCTGTTTTGGGTCTTTTGTGGTTTCATATGAATTTCGGAAGTTTTTCTCTGTTTCTGTGAAGACTGTCATTGGTATTTTGATGGGGGCTGCACTGAGTCTGTAGATTGCTTTAGAGTAGTATAGTCTCGAGATTAATTGTAACAATATCAGTTTTTCCAATCCATGAGCATGGGTGTCTCTCCATTTGTTTGTGTTGTTTTCAATTTCTTCATCAGTGTTTCGTAGTTTTCCTTCTAGAGGTCTTTCACCTCTTAGTTAAATTTATTTCTAGGCATTTTGTTATTTTTTGTAGCTATTGTAAATGGGGTTGCTTTCTTGATTTATTTTTCAGCTAGCTTCTTATTGGTGTATAGAAATACTACTGATACTTGTTTGTTGATTTTGTATCCTGTGACTTTACTGAATTCCATGATCAGTTCTAAGAGTTTTTTGGTGTAGTCTTGGTTTTTCTATATGTAAGATCATGTCATATAAAAAGAGAGACAATTTGACTTTCTGTTTTGCAATGTAAATGCCTTTTGTTTCTTTCTCTTGCTAAAGATTGTTCTGGCTAGAACTTTCAGTACTATGTTGAGTATGAATGGTGAGAGTGGCCATTGTTGTCTTGTTCCAGTTCTCAGAGGAAATTCTGTCAGTTTTTCTCAATTTATTATGATATTAGCTGGGTTTGTCACATGTGACTTTTATTATGTTTATTATGTTTTACTATGTTTCTACTATGCCTAATTTATTAAGAGTTTTTATCATGAAGGAATGTTCAATTTTATCAAATGCCTTTTCTACATCTTTTGAGAATACTGTATGGTTTTTATCTTCCATTCTGTTTATATGATGTGTCACAGTTATTGATTTGTGTATGTTGAACCATCCTTGCCTCCTGGGATAAATTCCTCTTGATCATGGTACATTATCTTTTTGGTGTGTTGTTGGTTTGCTAGTATTTTGTTTGGTATATTTTGTTGAGGACTTTTGCGTCTATGTTCATTAGGGATATTGATCTATAGGTTTCTTTTTTTGTTTTATCCTTGTTTGGTTTCAGTATCAAGGTAATGCTGGTTTTGTAGAATGAGTTAGGAAGAATTCCCTTCTCTTTAGCTTTTTGGAATAATTTGAGAAAAGTTGGTATTAGTTCTTCCTTATAAGTTTGGTAGAATTCATCAGTAAAGTCATCTGGTCCTGAGTTTTTTTGTTGTTGTTGTTGTTGGGGGACTTTTTATTACTCATTCAAACTTGTACTCATTACTAGTCTGTTCAGACTTCCTATTTCTTCCTGGTTCAGTCTTGGTAGATTGTATGTATCCAGGGATTCATCATTTTCCTCTAGGTTTTCTAATTTGCCAGCATATAGTTGTTCATAATAGTATGTATGATTCTTTGTATTTCTGTGGTATTAGCAGTAATATCTCCTGTATCATTTCTGATTTTATTTATTTGGGTCTTCTCTCTTTTTTGTTAGTTAGCAGTTTATTTATTTTATTTATCTTTAAAAAACTTCATTTCATTGATCCTTTGTATTTTTTAGTCTCTATTTCATTTAGTTCTGCTCTGATCTTTATTATTCCTTTCTACTAATTTTGGGTTTGGCTCTTGTTTTTCTAGTTCCTTGAGGTGCATCACTAGATTATTTATTTGAAATCTTTCTACTTTTTTGACATAGGCAATTTTTTGCTATAAACTCGCCTCTTGGCACTGCTTTTATTGTATTCCACAGATTTTGGTATGTTGTATTTTTACTTTCATTTATTTCAAGACTTTTAAAATTTTCTTCTCAATTTCTTCCTTGACCCAATGGCCATTCAGGAGCATGTTGTTTAATTTCACGTATTTCTAAATTTCCTTTTGTTATTGAGTTCTAGTTTTATTCCATTGTGATCTGAAAAGACACTTGATAGGATTTTGATGCTTAAAATTTTCTGAGATTCATTTTGTGGCCTAGCATATGGTCTATCCCAGGGAATGCTCCATGTGCTGATGAGAAGATGTGTGTTCTGTGGCTGTTTGGTGAAATGTTTTGTAAATGTTAGCTCTATGTGTTCTAAAGTGCAGTTTAAATCCAATGTTTCTTTGCTGATTTTCTGTCTAGATTATCTGTCCAATGCGGAGAGTGGGGTTTTGAAGTTCCCAACTGTCATTGTATTGGAGTCTATCTCTCCAGTAAGGTCAATGGTGGGTAGAGCAGATTAATCTCCAAGTTCCCTGACGGTGCTAGTGCGGAGAGTGATGCCAGGTGGGGCAGACCTGTCCTGAAGCCTGCTGATGATGCACATAAGCACCCAAAGAGGCAAGCAATATTGATGTGTAGGTCCCTAGATGATGTGGTCATGGTGGTGGCAGTGGTGAGGACAGGCTTGTCCTCAGGCCCCGGGAAGGCTCCCAGACAGACCAGTCTGCAAGCCTGCTGAAAGCACATACATGCTCACAGTGTCTGTGTCTGGGGATGCAGGGTTGCTGTCAGTGGCAGCAGCCCCAGGAAGTTGGCTCTCAGGCTCTGGGGAGTACATGCTTCAGCTCCCTTTGTCCTGGAGAAAGCTTCCCCGGTGCACTGCACTGCCATTCCCTGGGGTGTAGGACACCGCGTGGGCTAGAATGCTGGGGACCTGGCTGCAATGCTGGGTCCAGCCAGACTACTTGGTTGACATGAGGAAATATCAGTGGGGCTCCATGGATATGGAAATTCAGGGGCTGTTGGGCCCCAGGGCAGGATGTCATCTGGTGGGGACTGGGCTCTTAAAATGACTGTGTGCTGCAACTGCTTGGGTCTGGGGAGTGTGTGGGATCCAGCATGAACGACATCTCTGGAACAATGCCATGGCATGAACTCTAGGCAGCTTCATATACTAGTCTCAGGGACCATGAGGGCTGAGGGTCTCTCTTGTGGCTAGGATTGCAGGAGTCTGTGGGAATTTGGAGTCCTAGGGATCTTTTGCTAACCTTTTCTCTGCACTGGGGAGTTTCTTCTGACACCGAACTGTTCTCAGTCCTGGCCAGGCCAGATGCTTACCTTCCCTCTCCTTCCATGCCTCAAAGATTCCCTGGGTGTCTCCAAGTAGCCATCTTGAAGTCTCTCCACTCAGGACTGTGTATAAAAATATAAAAACTGAAGTGGGTTAAAAGTAAAAGAATGAAAAAGATATATCAAGTTAATGCTAATCAAAAGAAAGCTAGGAAGCTTTTTCTAATACCAAATAAAGTAGATTTCAGAGCATAGAATATTGCCAGGTATAAAAAAAGTAATTCTATAATAGTAAAGGGTCAGTTTATTAGGAGCAAATAAAAGCCCTAAATGTTTATGTACCTAATAACAGAGCTTCAAAATAATTGATGTAAAAACTGATAGAAATGCAAGGGAAAATAGATAAATCTGTGACTTTAGTTGGAGATTTTAATAACCCTCTCTGAATCACTGATAGAATAAGTAGAGAGAAAATCAGTAAGGATATAGATGATTTAAATAACACTATCAATTAATGTGGCTTAATTGATATTCATAGGATACTTTACACACCTACAGCAGAATATACATTCTTTTCAACTACAATGGAATTTTTACCAAGATAGATAATATTATGAACCATAAAGTCAGTCACAACGAATTTATAAGAATTCAAATGATAAAAAGTATGTTCTCTGACCACAAGGGAATTAAATTATCACCAACAGAAAGGTTTCTGTAAGAGTCCCCCAAATTTGAAAATTAAATAATGTACTTCTAAAGGAACTATGGGTCAAAGAAGAAATCAAAAGAGAAACTAGAAAATATCTTGAACAGAATGAAAATGAGTACAGCATATTAAAATCTCTGGGATGCCACATTCTTGGAGGAAATTTATAGACCGATAGGCACATATTAGAAAAGAAGAAAGATGGACTCTCTAATCAACAACCTCAGCTTCCACCATAAGAAAGGAGAAAAAGAAGATTGAAATCTAAAGTAAGTAAAATGAAGGAAATAAGAAAAATCAAAATAGAAAGAAATAAAATTGCAAATAGAAAACCAATAAACAATTAAATCAAAAGTTGATTTATTGAGATCAATAAAATTGATAAAACTCCATTCCAGCCTGGGCGTGGTGGCTCACACCTGTAATCCTAGCACTTTGGGAGGCCAAGGCAGGTAGATCACGAGGTCAGGAGATCAAGACCATCCTGGCCAACCTGGTGAAACCCTGTCTCTACTAAAAATACAAGAAAATTAGCTGGGCGTGGTGGCATGTGCCTGTAATCCCAGCTACTCAGGAGGCTGAGGCAGGAGAATCACTTGAACCAGGGAGTTGGAGGTTGCAGAGAGCCAAGATCACACCACTGCACGCCAGCCTGGCGACAGAGTAAGACTGTCAAAAAAAAAAAAAAAAAAAAAAAAAAATCTAATCCAGACCGATAAGAAAATAAGAAGACACAAATGACCAGTATCAGAAATGAGAGGCAAAATTGCTACAATTTCTGTAAATATGCAAAGGATAATAAGGAAATACTACTAACAACTTTGTGCCAATAAACTGGACAACTTAGATGAAATGGAAAAATTTCTTGAGAAACGTGACTAACAAAGCTCACCCAAGAAGAAAAAGGTAACCTATATAGCCCTATATTTAGTAATCAAATTGAATGTATGGTTAAATTATCCCCACAGAGAAAAGTCTAGGTTTAAATGGGTTCCTTGATGAATTCTACCAAAAATTTAAAAATAAATAATAGCAATTCTCTACAAACTCTTAGAGAAAATTTAAGAAGAGACAATATTTTCCAACGTATTCAATGAAGCCAGCATTATCCTGATACCAAAAGCAGGCAAATACTTATTAAGAAAGAAAACTTCCAACCAGTATCTCTTAAGAATAGAGATGCAAATATTCTTAACCCAATTTTAGTAAATTGACATCGACAATGTATACAAGATCAAGATCAAGTGATATTTGTCGCAAGAATCCTGGACTGGTTTAATGTGTAGAAATTATTATATATAATTTATTATATAAAAAATTTAAAAAACCCAACAATATATGATTATCTCCATGGACCCAGAAAAAACATTTGACAAGATCTACCATTTCGCAATAAAAACTCAATACATTAGAAATAGAAGGGAACTTTCTCAATAAATCACATCTATAAAACTGTTAAGTGACATCATGCTTCGTGGTTAAAAGACTGAATGCTTCCCCAGTAAGATCAGAAACAAAACTAGAATGTCCACTCTCATTAAATCTATTTAACATTATACTGGCAATTCTAGTTCGTGAAATAAGGCAAGGAAAAGAACTAAAAGACATCCATCTGGGTAAAGAAGATGTAAAACTATTTGCAGACGATTATCTTTGTAGAAATTCCAACGGAATCTATACACAAAAAATTACAAGAACTAATAAGTGAGTTTACCAAGGTTCCAGGTAACATACGAAACAATTATATTTCTACATAGTGAAACAAATTATTGGAAATAAATCACTGAAATTTTTTAATAATATAGTTTACAATAGCAATATAAACGTAAAAACTTAGGGATAAATCTGCCAAAAGATGCAAAAGACCTGTACACTGCAAGCTACAAAGCAACGTTGAAACAAATGAAAGAAGACATAAACAGATAACTAGAGGTAATGGTTCAGAAGACTTAATATTGGCAAAATGTCAATTTTCCTCAAATTGATCTATAGATTAATTGCATTCCTAGTGAAAATTGTGAAGGCTTTCTGTATGTTGTAGAAACTGATACATTGATTATAAAATTCATATGGAAAAGCCAAGGACCTAGAATAGCCAAAGCAAATTTGAAAAACAAAGAACAAAATTGGAGGACAAAGAATACTTTAAGACTTATCATAAAACTGCAGTATGGAAGATAGTGGGGTATCAGCGTCAAGATAGATTAATGGAATAATATAGACACTTCAAAAATAAACCCACATGCATATGAACAATTAATTTTTGGCACAGGCAAATTTCATGGAGGAATAATAGTGTGTTCAATAAATGGTGCTGGAAATTCTGGATATCCATATGCAAATGACAGATTTCAGCTTATACTTTACAACATAAAGATGAATATAAAATGGATAGTAGACCTAAATGTGTAACCTACAGCTATAACATTTCTAGAAGAAAACACAGAGGAAAACCTTTGTGATCTTCAGCTAGGTAAAAGTTATTTATATAACAGCAGTGGAAGCACAATTTATAAACAATTGATAAACTGAACTTTATCAATATTAAAAACTTCTGTAGCTCAAAAGGCACTATGAAGAGAATGAAGACACAGGGTACACACTGAGAGACATTATTTGCCAATCATGTACCTTGTAAAAAAGTTGTATTCTGTATATACAAAGAACAGTTAAATAATAAAAAAGAATCCAATTAAAAATTGACAAAAGATTTGAACAGATATGTCACTAGAGAAGATATACAGATAGCAAATATGCACATAAAGTATGCTCAACATCAGAATTAATTAGGGAAATGCGTACTAAAACTGTAATATGATACTACTGTATACTTTGAGAATGGTTAGAATTTAAAAGACTGACTATCACGAGAATTGGCAAAGAAGAACAC
>NW_012105520.1:50498-51495 GCF_000951045.1 Mandrillus leucophaeus | reverse complement strand
TTTGACTCTATGACATAGCAGTAAGCTTTTTAATTCCATAGAATCTTTAAATGCTTTATGCAAATGAAAAAGTAAAAGATACTCAATCCAATACCTGTCTCTTATACACATCTAGATGTGTATAAGAGACAGGCTGTTCACTGTCTCCCACAAAGTCTCTAACTATATATTTCTCTCTCTATATATAGATATTCAGTTATGTATATTCTTAGATTTATGGTCTCATGACAGCTTTGGTCTAGTGTTATAGACCCAAATGGCCCCTAGAATATTCTCAAGAATGCAAATCAAGTACTTCCAAATTAATTTCCTTTTTTCTAAATTACATTTACTCTCTTTCACAAGAAGTTACCCCTTGAATATTCAGGAAATTGATTACCTCCTTTTTTTGAACTAAAGAATAGTTTTCTTTGCTTTTTCAGCATTGCAGAAGCAGAGCTGTTCTCTCAGTTTTAATTAATAAGTCACATTGAATTATGTTGGAGTTTGATATAGGTCTCCACTCAAATATTTTATAGGAGGATCTCTAAGGTCAGAATAAAAGAAGCAAAAGGAAACCCTAGTAGTACAATTTTAGCAGTTTACATGTGGCAACCTGGAGAAGGAGTGTAGTGGAACGGGTATATACCCATAGCAACAGATGTTGTTATTTTATTTCAGTATCACTGACATGATGCTCCCCATCATGGCTAATTCTCATGTGTGTGTGATTAAGAGCAAACCTTGAGGAGTTCTCATATGCAGGTTTGCTAAGGAGGAAGGTAATCAAACTCATGCTTGTACAAAAGATTCTTACGTGGTTTTGACCTTGAGTTCTTGTTTCTCTGGGATAGGGGATTTCTCCAGTGTTTACTCGTGCCTCTGTCCCATCTCTGGCTATCAGAGAGTCTTCTAAATATTTTACTTTGGCATGTTCCATTCTTGTTTCTCAGGAAACTGCTAAAATTTTTGCAGTTTGAATATTTCTTTTTTTTTCTTTTCTTTTCTTTTTTTTTTT
>NW_012105520.1:32629-45153 GCF_000951045.1 Mandrillus leucophaeus | reverse complement strand
CCCGCCACCTCGCCCGGCTAGTTTTTTGTATTTTTTAGTAGAGACGGGGTTTCACGGTGTTAGCCAGGATGGTCTCGATCTCCTGACCTCGCGATCCGCCCGTCTCGGCCTCCCAAAGTGCTGGGATTACAGGCTTGAGCCACCGCGCCTGGCATGGCAGTTTCTTAAAAATTAAACACACACCTATCATATCATTCACCCACTCCTGTTCTAGGTATTTATTTACAAAAAAGAAATGAAAGCATATATCCTTACAAAGACTCATTTATAAATCTTCATTGCTTCATTCTTTATTTGCAATAGCCCAAAACTGGAAACAATTCTTACATCTATCAACTGGTGAATAGATCAACTGTAATGCTTTTATACAACAGGATATTGTTCAGCAATAAAAAAAGAAAATTACTGATATATGCTGTAACATGAATAAATCTCAGAATAATTATGCTGAGTGAAAGATGCCAGACAAAAAAGTATATACCATATTATACCATTTGTATTAAATTCCAGAAAATGTAAAATGAACTATGGTGAGAAAAGGAAGATGAATGGCTGTCTGGAGATGGCGGTTGGAGGTAAATATGGAGTAGGAGGGAGGGATTATAAAGAAGAATGAGGAAAATTTGAGGAGGATATTGATATTCATTATCTAGATTGTGGTGATGTTTCAAAGGTACATACATGAAATCTCATCAAGTGGCACACTTTAAATGTGTATAACTTATTGCATGCCAATAATAAGTCAATATGTCAGTCAAAAAAGTAAAAAAGTTCTCTTTATCTTAAAGAATATGCACAGTAAAATCTTTAAAGAAGGATACCAATAACTAGTTATTTTGAATGGTGGGGAGTAAATAACTTTATTTTTTGTATAACATTAGAAATTACTTTTATAATTATAAAAAGTAAAATGAAAATAATTTCAGTACTATCTAGTCTAAAATATATTCTTTTTTATTGTGTGGCTACAGGCAAATGCATTGTAACTAACACCACCATCATCAGTAATTAGATCATGCATTCATTTATTCAAAAAGGAATTGAGGGGAGTTTTGACAGATGAACTAGATTTAACTTGTCAGTGTTGGGGATAGAAAGGAAGGGAATAAAATAGAGAAGGATTTTTTGAGCAGAGAATAAAAGCATTAGAAAATGCATAAAGCAAGAAACGGCTGGTTTCAGTGGGACAAATAATTGATTGGATATTAATATAAGGTAATGTTTGAGATGGCTGGTAATGGGAGAGAAAGGCATAAACCAATTCAAGGTCTTGTCCCTATATCTTCTCCACTTTCTCCCTTGTTTCCTTTACTTCTCTCTGCTCCTCTTCCTCCCTTCCTCTCTTCTTCCCTTTCCCTTCTCTTCCTTTCCCTTTGTCATCTTGGGAAAGGGATGCACCTTGCATGCTAGGGAAATTCCTTGTGTTTGTTTACAGCTTGAATGTTTCAGTTTTCTGCTACATCCTGTCTGCTGTTCACTGTCTCCCACAAAGTCTCTAACTATATATTTCTCTCTCTATATATAGATATTCAGTTATGTATATTCTTAGATTTATGGTCTCATGACAGCTTTGGTCTAGTGTTATAGACCCAAATGGCCCCTAGAATATTCTCAAGAATGCAAATCAAGTACTTCCAAATTAATTTCCTTTTTTCTAAATTACATTTACTCTCTTTCACAAGAAGTTACCCCTTGAATATTCAGGAAATTGATTACCTCCTTTTTTTGAACTAAAGAATAGTTTTCTTTGCTTTTTCAGCATTGCAGAAGCAGAGCTGTTCTCTCAGTTTTAATTAATAAGTCACATTGAATTATGTTGGAGTTTGATATAGGTCTCCACTCAAATATTTTATAGGAGGATCTCTAAGGTCAGAATAAAAGAAGCAAAAGGAAACCCTAGTAGTACAATTTTAGCAGTTTACATGTGGCAACCTGGAGAAGGAGTGTAGTGGAACGGGTATATACCCATAGCAACAGATGTTGTTATTTTATTTCAGTATCACTGACATGATGCTCCCCATCATGGCTAATTCTCATGTGTGTGTGATTAAGAGCAAACCTTGAGGAGTTCTCATATGCAGGTTTGCTAAGGAGGAAGGTAATCAAACTCATGCTTGTACAAAAGATTCTTACGTGGTTTTGACCTTGAGTTCTTGTTTCTCTGGGATAGGGGATTTCTCCAGTGTTTACTCGTGCCTCTGTCCCATCTCTGGCTATCAGAGAGTCTTCTAAATATTTTACTTTGGCATGTTCCATTCTTGTTTCTCAGGAAACTGCTAAAATTTTTGCAGTTTGAATATTTCTTTTTTTTTCTTTTCTTTTCTTTTTTTTTTTTGAGACGGAGTCTGGCTCTCTTGCCCAGGCTGGCGTGCAGTGGCCGGATCTCAGCTCACTGCAAGCTCCGCCTCCTGAGTTTATGCCATTCTCCTGCCTCAGCCTCCCGAGTAGCTGGGACTACAGGCGCCCGCCATCACGCCCGGCTAGTTTTTTGTATTTTTTTGGTAGAGACGGGGTTTCGCCATGTTAGCCAGGATGGTCTCGATCTCCTGACCTCGTGATCCGCCCGTCTCGGCCTCCCAAAGTGCTGGGATTACAGGCTTGAGCCACCGCGCCCGGCCGCAGTTTGAATATTTCTACGAGACTTTCTAAAGGGTAAATAAAACAATTTTTGACTCTATGACATAGCAGTAAGCTTTTTAATTCCATAGAATCTTTAAATGCTTTATGCAAATGAAAAAGTAAAAGATACTCAATCCAATACCGTTGCTTTATAAACAGGGATAATGAGTCCAAAATAGGTGATTTCCTATAATTTACACAAGTAAATAGTGGGTAGAAAAGCTCAGAGAAGACTCCAGGTCTCCTGATGTCCTATGCAAATCTATTTTCACTACACCATGCTGTAGCATGATGACTTTTTTCCTCAAATTTAAAAACAGAAATGATTAAATGACTAGAATAAATAAATAAAACATGTGCAGTGGACGGTTTTACTGGAGCCCAAGGGTTCTAAAGAGGAAAGAGCCAGCGTCAGGCCTCTGTTTCCTTGACGTTGAACTAATTTGTTTTTGAAAATGGTCCACCCTAATCATAGTAATCCTCATCACACATAATAAAATCACATTTTATGTGGCGTTTCAGGCCAAATGAATCCCCCAAAAATGCTTTTCAGAGCTAATACCAAGGTCCCTCAATTAGATGATGCCGTTATGGAATTAAATAATTAAACTACAGAACTAAAATATAAAAGGGTAAGAGGGAACGTGGAAAATGATCATTCTGAAACAAGATCAAGAGTTAATGAGGCAAAGAAACATGAGTCAGTTCCAGATGGCAGCCACCCACTAATCCTGAGCGCTGGTGTGCCCCATCGCCATCTCTTGGTAGCCATGGGTATTACAACTGCAGTTCGCCACAGCCATAAGCTGGCTACACATTCCTTAAGACAGAAAGAAATAAAGTGTTACAATGTCTTCTTATTGATAGAGATGTGATTTCCAAGGGATGCAAAGACAATTGCTTTTAAAAAATTTAACTTGCTGATTTTTCTTTCTATTGTTAGGAGAACCCAAATATTGACTTCTTAAATTTTGTTTGTAGTGGGGACAAATGTTCATTCCAAGGCAGCATACTACTAGTATTCTTTTTCTCATCAGTGTCGCAGTGAAGGCTGAAATGAGTTCATTGAATAATTAGTCATAAGGTCAATAGTAATTCTGTTTGTTAAAGCAGAAATATAACAGTGTATTTTGGAAGGCAATTGTTAAGAGGCTTTTGATTTTCCATGGACTTTTACACACGTTCTATTCTTTTTTTTTTTTTTTGGTCTCAAGAGCGCAAACAGCTTAAAAAGGGAGTCTTAAAATAATTTCTAGTTTCTTAAAAAGGGGATTCTAAAATAATTGTTTTTTTTCCCACAAGGTCAACTTTTGTTTTGAAAATTACCTTTTAAGTAGTTCCTATAGGGTGGGATTTCATCACTAGCACTGGTTTATGGGTGTCCAAAACTTGAACAACTGAATTCGTTCAGATCTTTGGGAGAAGGTGTATTTGCTGTCCCCTAAAGTGGATTTGAAAATACAATACATTCTGTTCTTTCTTATAAGCTGGAGCTGAATGATGAGAACACATGGACACATTGAGGGGAACAACACGCACTGGGACTTGCAAGGGGCGGGGCATGGGGAGGGAGGGCATCAGGATAAATAGCTAATGGATGCTGGGCTAAATACCTAGATGGTGGGTTGATCTGGGCAGCAAACCACCATGGCACACGTTTACCTGTGTAACAAACCTGTACATCTTGCACATGTACCCCGGAACTTAAAAGTTGAAGGAAAAAAAAAAAGAAAATGTCATGCATTCCAACACGAGTCTCTGGACCTCATGTCATAATCAATAAAAGTGAACAATGGAGAAGTCAGTGTCAGTGTAAAGATCGTTCTTTTGTGCTGTGGATGCTCCAGGCCTTTCAAGCCACCGTTTCAAGTGTAGTCTTAAAAGTGAGGGCAAACCTGCTGTGGGCCTGTCAAAATGTTTGCTATGGGAGTGCTGTTTTGTTCTCGAGGGCCAGGCTGACACGGAGCGCTCTGGCTGCCACAAAGGCCTCTGTAGGTAAATCTCACAGAGGCTATCATTACTTTCAAGAATTTGATCCATCAATACCAATAAAAATGGAGCATCAGTTAGCAACCCCAAATGTGTCAGATCTTTTTATGTACATTCTCTTATTTAATTTTCACATCACTGTGATGTTGGTTTTTATGTCGCTGTTTTACAAATGAGGAAACAGAGCCTGAGAGAAATTTGGTAATAAGCACAAGGTCATACCAGAATGAAGTTCAAGGCAGAGTGTGACTCTAAATTCCACACTCTTTTCAATATACAACGCACACTGTTTTTTCAAGTCAGCCAGCCCCAGGCTATGCTTATTTCCATCAATAGTTTGAGGACATTAGCCTATTATTGGTACTAATGCTACAGCAAACAAAGTTAAAGCATTTGTAACTGCATCTTCGTTTTTGTGTTTAAGCAAAAATATACAAACTATGCTGCAAACTCACACGTGGGAATGAAAACCAACACACACCCACATCCACAAATCGGTTAACAAGGTTGTACATAGTATCAGCAATTAAAAAAGGGTAGGGGAGAAGGAAAGACATTGCTTTACATTGTTACAGGCTGATTTCTTTACAAGATTTTTTAAAGGGGAAGATCACTGCTTACTTTTTCAAATGAATTATAATATGAAATTCCAAACTACAGCACAGATAAGAGCCACCTTGTTGGAAGCTATAGTTAAAACTTCGGAGTTCTGACTTGAAACTTCCCTGCCCCATCATCTTCTCTGGGATTCCAGGACTTGAACGAAGATGTACTGAAAGCCCCTCAAACTACTGATAATAACATTAGGTCAGAAGCCATGGATTTGGGTTCAAGAGTAGGCTCCCTCTCTTTCATTGACCCTAACCAACTTTCTTAATGCTGCTGAGCCTCAGTTTTTACACCTTAAAGACAGGTATAATAGTGCTTGTCCTATGGAGCTGTAGTGAGATTTAAGTGGTATAATGCATATCAGGGCCCAGAACAATGCATTGAATTTAACAAGTTTTAATAATAAATACCACCCTTCATCCCTCGAGAGGCCTTCTCTAAACTGTCCAGATGATATACAGGTCACATGCAACTACAACTTTCACTGTTCAACCAATGCAGTATCCCAAGGTGTAGCAAATCCTGTCCTTTGGCTGGCAAATATAGCTATCTGTATTGATATTTGAAGTCACCATCTTCCCTAAGCATTTGCTCAAAATGCTACTTCCTTTTACATTGCTTTATTTCCCTGCAACGTCAGGCATTCAGGGTTGGAAATTAAGTAAAGCATCATCCACATGCATTTCTTCAAGGCATTTCTAATCAATATAGTACAGAAAGGCCCAGATTAGGAAAAGATACAAGTACTTCTAAGATAATTTAAAGTTCTTCATCTTTCAGATGATACTAATGCTTGAAAATAGTGGCTACTGAATTAGCTTGGGCACATGGCATGAATGTATACACAGTTATCGTATTGTTTCTGTAACTCTTCTGTGAAACCGAGGAACTTACATTTCCTGATTCAGAGGTTGTAATTAAAATACTCTGTGGTTGACAAAAAGGGGAAATTTTGGTAACTGATCTGTTGGCCCCTCACACTATAGAGCTGATCCTGTCAGTTCTTATTAATGATCATGCTTTCTTTAGTATTGAATAATATGTCAGGAATAAAAAGTTTCCCCTAGCTCTTGGATGTGAAAAATGAGTTTGAAATCATCATCTTTATTTCTGTAAAGATTTTAAAGGAGCTACAGAAAACATAAAACAAAAGATTGTTGATAATCTTGTCCAAATTCATATTAGACTTTGCTCATCTATCTGCAGACTTGGCAGACATAACTAATATAGATTGTAACGAATTCTATTCAGCCTATAAACTTTTTACTAAAGGAAATAAAAGATATTACCTGCTAAATGTCTTGCACATCTTGAACACAACACTGCTGAAAAGGGGTGTGATTTGCTTACTTGTGGATCGAGGCTTTCATAATAAAAGTTCCTGGTCACTTTGAAGTTTCCTCAGAACATGCAGAAGCAATTAACAACACGTTTGACTTTATAGAAATGGAAAGTGATAGCTTCTTAGACATGTGCCTACAAGATGGTACATCTTGATATACTGTTGCTGGCCACAGAAAAGATTTTTAAACTTTGGCCTGCAGTAAACTATTTTCAAAGTGTGAGACAAGAAGAAATCTCTTCTAGTTTGGAAATACATTGAAGATGAGAATGGGGGAAAAAGGGTACAGTAAAACAGAGTTTTATATGCTGTTTTTCTGAAGCTGTTTGATCTTTGAAGAGACATTAAGTATCCTAGAAAAGGATAAATTAACGGTATGTGAATAGTTTTAGGTTGTGACAATTATATGGAAAAAAGACGCAATTTTTGGAAATAAGACAGCTTCAGATTTCAGAAAATGTCAATGAAAAGGGCAACCAAATTAAACAGAACTTTCTCAATTTCCTTACTAAATGTGTAATTTATTAGAGTACAATGTTGATTTCATAAGTTTAGATGACTTCTGTGCTTTAAAACCATTTTCCCTGAGGTAGGTTTAACTTTGTGTTTTAAAATCATGGCCACTTTAGATCTGGAGAACTTATGCACACATTTAAAGATGCAAAAGACCTGATGGACAGGCAGCAAGCTGGTCTATGGTAACAAGCCTGTAGATACAAAGTGGGTGGAGATTTTGGTCTGAAAACTAATCCTACATATCTAAAAGCCTGCTGTTGCCAGTAAATAAAATATTAAGTATTCTATTGTTATACTTTGATATTTGACCCCTCGAAGTCTCATGTTGAAATTGGATCCCCATTGTTGGAGGTGGGGCCTGGTAGGAGGCATTTAGATTGTGGGGATGGATCCCTCATGAACATCTTGGTGCTGTTCTCATGGTAGTGAGTCAATTCTCGTTCCATTAGTTCCCATGACAGCTGGTTGTTAAAAAGTGCCTGGCAATTCCCTCCGCTCTCTCTCTCTTTCTCTCGCTGCTTCTCTCACCATTGGTGATCTCTGCACATTCTGGCTCCCGTTCACCTCTGCCATGAGAGGAAGCTTCTGGAAACCCTCACCAGAAGCAGATGCTGGTGCCATGCTTCTGCAGAACCATGAGCAAAATCAACCTCTTTTCTGTGTAAATTACCCAGTCTCACGTCTTCCTTTATAGCAACACACAAACAGACTAAGATGTCCAGGTGCAAATGCTTTTGTAGAGAGGATATATATCACCTTGACATTACCATGCTGGACTGACACCAGGCACCCATGTAACATAGGCTCAATGAGAGCAGAGCTGCAAGACAAAGTAATGTTACATTTGCTATGTCAGTTTTGCCTACATAAAAGAAGGATGTCCTAAAGGGTGCAGGCATTTGAAAGACGTATCATTAGAGAAGTAAATAGAAAGATTATAATTTTCCTATGTCTCATAGGACTAAAAGAAACTTATTTTTCATTGCATAGTGGTAATAATACATTTTTAATTAGTTTTGTTTATGTTCTCTTTTTTAAAAGTATTATGCACCTTAAAAATACATATTAATATAGCATGATGAATATATAGCATCTCATTAATATCCAAGATAATTAAAAATATTTAAATAAATTACTCTGTTAAAGAATAGAAAAAACTTATAAAATTATCATTACATTTTTCTCACATATATTTATTTATACCTACTATTAATTACTAACTGCCACTTTTAGTCTTATTTTGTTGTTTAAATATTAGCATTTATATAATAGAAAGTAAATAGCAAATAATAATGTATGATTTCAAATAAACATCTATTCTTTGTATTTTATGTTAAAGTAATAACACATGTCTGTGTAATTTTTTAAAAATTATTTTTGTTTGTTTGGTACAGCTGTGTCTTGGATTGACTTTCTAAAATGTTGGCAATTCTACCTAGGTAAATGCACCATAACCAGCTCCTGGCCCACCTGAGTTCCCTCCTCCTCTTCCTACAGGCTGCATAAAAGACATATAACTTACTCAGGCTGTGTAAAGACAGACATAACTTACAATACCCATACCTCCAACCGAACATCTGAGGGGAAGCTAATACGGTATCAAAGAACATGGACACGGACTAACAAATAATTTTACCACATTTATGCAGAATGAATAAAATACATAGAAAGGACTGTCCTAGTTAACAGAAAGTAACAATGTAGGGGCAAAACCCCTCTAAAAGAGATAAGCAAGAAGGTATACAAAAGACAGATGAATAATTTAAGCTGGGGAAAACATTACCCGAGAAACAAATGCAAATTTCCTACAACTGCTTTGCAGTGTAGAAGAATTTCAGGATATCACGAATTAAGTGACTCAAGATCCAAAGGGTAGGATGCTAAAACAACAGAATGAGCTGATAAGAAAGATGACTGAAGAAGACAGAAACCGAGAACACAGGCTGGGCGTGGTGGCACATGTCTGTAATCCCAGCACTTTGCAATTCATAACACAATGCTGAAAATATACTATAGGTGAAAAATGCAGATACAGGTTATAAAACTTTGTGAGGCTGAGGCAGGTAGATTACCTGAGGTCAGGAGTTTGAGACCAACCTGGCAACATGGTGAAATCCCGCTCCTTACTAAAAATACAAAAAAAAATTAGCCAGGTGTGGTGGCAGGCGCCCGTAATCCTAGCTACTTGGGAGGCTGAGGCAGGAGAATCACTTGAACCTGGGAGGTGGAGGTTGTAGTGAGCCAAGATTGCACCATTGCATTCCAGCCTGGGCGACAAGAGCAAAACTTTGTCTCAAAATAAAAAAAAAAAAAAAAAAGAGAAATTGAGAACACAAATTCTGCTTTTAAATGAAATTAACAGACTAGAAGCAGAATAGATACAGCAAAAGAGTTAATTTGTGACAGAGAGAGTAAAGGCTTGTAATGATAACCCTGAATGTAGAAGAAAAAGTTAAAGAGATTAATGCAACTAGAATGACAATAATTTATAACAAGCCAGGGATCATGAACATCAAGAACAACTGGTCTTTCTGAAGTAGAAAGAGAAAGAACTCCAACAGTTGTGAATGACAGAAATCTCTACCAGAGTGGCCTGAGAAATCCTGGGCCAGGCATCCTTCACTTGCCTCTGCTGTAAATGTTTCTGTTACTTTTAAAATTTAAATATGTTAGGAAATCTTCCTCCATTATTACCTAATATTGAGGAAGTAATTTATTTTATTTATAATAACATATGAACACATGGGCTGGGTGAGGTAACCCCAGAGCTTTAGGAGGCCAAGGCAGGAAGATTGCTTGAGGTCAGGAGTATAAGACCAAGCCTGGGCAACATAGTGAGACCCTGTCTCTAAAAAAAACCAAAAAAATTAGCTAGGTGTGATGGCATGTGCCTTTGTACCAGGTACTTAGGAGGCTGAGGTGGGAGGGTCGCTTGAGCTGAAGAGTTCCAGGCTCCAGTGAGTTTTGATTGTTCCACTGCACTCTGTCCTGGGTGGCAGATGGAGATCCTGTCTCCCCCACCCCTGCACCCCCCCAACACACACATGTATGCACATGCATACGCATGCACACACACACATCCACACATGCGCGCACACACACGTGTGCACACATGTGCACATGCATGCACGCATGTGCACACATGTGCACACATGCAAACATATAAATATATGTACATTTATTATTTATAAATTTATAATAAAATGCTTTTATAATTTTATATATAAAATATAGATCATTTTAATAGTGTATATATAATTTTACATAAAATGGAGCATTACATTTATTTATATAAATATATTACATATATTAATGTTTTCAATAATATATAAATAGTAAAATATAAATCTTATAAACTTATTTAGTTTAATTAAAACATGAAACCAGTAATGCAATGTACATACGTGTGTGTATGTGCACATGTAAATTTTGTCTGTCACGTGGGCCATTCTAAAAAAATGATAACCTGACCTGTATTGAGGCTGTGATTAAACAGATCTGTTCATACACTAAAGCTGTCTGTGCACATTGAAAGCTGTAAAAGAGTTTAATTCCTTTGACCCAGAAATTTCACTATTAAAACTCTTATTTAAAAATAAACATTTATATACACGGATATTTGTGACATCGTTTCTAATACTAAAAGATTAGAAATAATTTAAAAATTGAACCATAGCACGTGTTCATGAAGTAAGTAGTGGTATATACGAAAAATCAAATACTATTCAGTCATTAAAAATCAGATGCCAGGAAAAAATGTTCGATTCATAACACAGTGCTGAAAATATACTATTGGTGAAAAATGCAGATACAGGTTATAAAACTTTGTATAGTATGATCACGACTATATAGAAATATACACACACATATAATCTTATTTAGTGATCTGTCCATTATGCATCCATTCCATTCATCTCTACTGAAAGCACACATAAGCAACAAAAAGAGATTTTAATTTCCTACTTAATTTATTTCACATTTCTCTGTCAAAAAGATTTTTAAATATTAAAAAATGTATTTTTTAGAAAAATAAATATAAATGCAGAAATGATAGCACCTTAATTTATTAGTAAATATGATCATACCAGCTACTGTGATGGGCATCAAAGGAATCTTTGGGAACCCTCTTCATCCCAGATGGGAACACTTTCCTTGGTTCTGTTTGGAGACTTCACTGACAGGAGGGTGAACTTGCCCCTTATTTTTACCCAGCTTCTCTAAAGCATTATTTTTTCCAAGAAACAAAAGGACCAGAAGAAATGCTAATGGACTTGATAGAGTACAGGCACAAAGATGGAGATCAAAGAATATGATTATAGAAAGGGGAGCATGCGGTCTCTTGGGTGAAGAATTTTTCACTTCTTTGGAGACTGGAATGATTCAATAGAGCCCATTTAGCCATTTTTCTGAATTAGAATGTGGCAAATTGAAGGTGTCACTCTGGCCCACTTGTGTCTTTTTCTGATTTTGACCCCGTAGCTCACTTGAGACGAAGCCACCTCTCCACTTTTCATAGCTTTGGCTTAATGCCAAGCTTGGGGTGCTTGAGACTTGTACACAGGCACAGAGCGGGGAACTGCATGTCTGAGTCTCTCATTCAGGGCTCTGGAAAGCCTTGAGGAGAAGTGGTTGGACATTGGAACAAGGGATCGTGTTTCTTAATTCAGTGGAGAAGACCAGTGTGTAGAGAATGGTGTCTGAAGCATTCTCTCAAGGTGTCTCCTGGAGAAAGTCACTCCTTTAGTCAAATTTTGGAGGCTGTTCAAAACCTTTGAATTTTGGAATATTTTCTATGTTTATTCTAATCATCCTCTTGTCATAAACACAAGGCTGTTTGCATTAAACAATCATACTGATTGGAAATGACAGAGCCTCTCTGGCCAGCACATCAGGCCAAGGGAGAGGCATAGCAGAGTGTAACCGGGCTCAGTTTCTGAGTCCTCTTTCTGAAAATGAGACTGCCAGGCATGAGGCAGAATCTTTGTAGAGTCATACATTCTCCTATGAGGAATTTTGTCCTGATACTGGCTCTTGACTTCGTCATTTTTTTTTATTTCTTCCTTTCACTCCTACTCACATCCTGTTGGAACGACTCATTTTGTTCTTGTTCTGCTCTGGGGTATTCTTCGGAGTGCAAACCCAGAAGTACATCTGCACTTTCTCAGCGAACTCATCATTTGGCTGGGCTCCTCTATAATTAGATTTTTCAAAAACCTCTCTCCTCGTATATCAATTATTCTACTCCCTTAATCATCTTCCTCAGTGTTTTGTCTGATCCTACTCATTTATCAAACTATCTGGGTCTATGCTTAAGCATTTTCAAAGAAAGAGTGATGCCTGCTACTAGAGTACAGTGTCTATGTGGAAGAAGTCTTGGGATCTTTTCTCCCATGTCTGTTCTTTTGGTTTCCACTAGCCCTGCTAGATCATAGCATTACTTTCATTATCC
>NW_012105520.1:31811-32579 GCF_000951045.1 Mandrillus leucophaeus | reverse complement strand
AAAAAAAAAAAAAAAAAAGAGAAATTGAGAACACAAATTCTGCTTTTAAATGAAATTAACAGACTAGAAGCAGAATAGATACAGCAAAAGAGTTAATTTGTGACAGAGAGAGTAAAGGCTTGTAATGATAACCCTGAATGTAGAAGAAAAAGTTAAAGAGATTAATGCAACTAGAATGACAATAATTTATAACAAGCCAGGGATCATGAACATCAAGAACAACTGGTCTTTCTGAAGTAGAAAGAGAAAGAACTCCAACAGTTGTGAATGACAGAAATCTCTACCAGAGTGGCCTGAGAAATCCTGGGCCAGGCATCCTTCACTTGCCTCTGCTGTAAATGTTTCTGTTACTTTTAAAATTTAAATATGTTAGGAAATCTTCCTCCATTATTACCTAATATTGAGGAAGTAATTTATTTTATTTATAATAACATATGAACACATGGGCTGGGTGAGGTAACCCCAGAGCTTTAGGAGGCCAAGGCAGGAAGATTGCTTGAGGTCAGGAGTATAAGACCAAGCCTGGGCAACATAGTGAGACCCTGTCTCTAAAAAAAACCAAAAAAATTAGCTAGGTGTGATGGCATGTGCCTTTGTACCAGGTACTTAGGAGGCTGAGGTGGGAGGGTCGCTTGAGCTGAAGAGTTCCAGGCTCCAGTGAGTTTTGATTGTTCCACTGCACTCTGTCCTGGGTGGCAGATGGAGATCCTGTCTCCCCCACCCCTGCACCCCCCCAACACACACATGTATGCACATGCATACGCATGC
>NW_012105520.1:18225-28391 GCF_000951045.1 Mandrillus leucophaeus | reverse complement strand
GGTGAAAAATGCAGATACAGGTTATAAAACTTTGTATAGTATGATCACGACTATATAGAAATATACACACACATATAATCTTATTTAGTGATCTGTCCATTATGCATCCATTCCATTCATCTCTACTGAAAGCACACATAAGCAACAAAAAGAGATTTTAATTTCCTACTTAATTTATTTCACATTTCTCTGTCAAAAAGATTTTTAAATATTAAAAAATGTATTTTTTAGAAAAATAAATATAAATGCAGAAATGATAGCACCTTAATTTATTAGTAAATATGATCATACCAGCTACTGTGATGGGCATCAAAGGAATCTTTGGGAACCCTCTTCATCCCAGATGGGAACACTTTCCTTGGTTCTGTTTGGAGACTTCACTGACAGGAGGGTGAACTTGCCCCTTATTTTTACCCAGCTTCTCTAAAGCATTATTTTTTCCAAGAAACAAAAGGACCAGAAGAAATGCTAATGGACTTGATAGAGTACAGGCACAAAGATGGAGATCAAAGAATATGATTATAGAAAGGGGAGCATGCGGTCTCTTGGGTGAAGAATTTTTCACTTCTTTGGAGACTGGAATGATTCAATAGAGCCCATTTAGCCATTTTTCTGAATTAGAATGTGGCAAATTGAAGGTGTCACTCTGGCCCACTTGTGTCTTTTTCTGATTTTGACCCCGTAGCTCACTTGAGACGAAGCCACCTCTCCACTTTTCATAGCTTTGGCTTAATGCCAAGCTTGGGGTGCTTGAGACTTGTACACAGGCACAGAGCGGGGAACTGCATGTCTGAGTCTCTCATTCAGGGCTCTGGAAAGCCTTGAGGAGAAGTGGTTGGACATTGGAACAAGGGATCGTGTTTCTTAATTCAGTGGAGAAGACCAGTGTGTAGAGAATGGTGTCTGAAGCATTCTCTCAAGGTGTCTCCTGGAGAAAGTCACTCCTTTAGTCAAATTTTGGAGGCTGTTCAAAACCTTTGAATTTTGGAATATTTTCTATGTTTATTCTAATCATCCTCTTGTCATAAACACAAGGCTGTTTGCATTAAACAATCATACTGATTGGAAATGACAGAGCCTCTCTGGCCAGCACATCAGGCCAAGGGAGAGGCATAGCAGAGTGTAACCGGGCTCAGTTTCTGAGTCCTCTTTCTGAAAATGAGACTGCCAGGCATGAGGAAGAATCTTTGTAGAGTCATACATTCTCCTATGAGGAATTTTGTCCTGATACTGGCTCTTGACTTCGTCATTTTTTTATTTCTTCCTTTCACTCCTACTCACATCCTGTTGGAACGACTCATTTTGTTCTTGTTCTGCTCTGGGGTATTCTTCGGAGTGCAAACCCAGAAGTACATCTGCACTTTCTCAGCGAACTCATCATTTGGCTGGGCTCCTCTATAATTAGATTTTTCAAAAACCTCTCTCCTCGTATATCAATTATTCTACTCCCTTAATCATCTTCCTCAGTGTTTTGTCTGATCCTACTCATTTATCAAACTATCTGGGTCTATGCTTAAGCATTTTCAAAGAAAGAGTGATGCCTGCTACTAGAGTACAGTGTCTATGTGGAAGAAGTCTTGGGATCTTTTCTCCCATGTCTGTTCTTTTGGTTTCCACTAGCCCTGCTAGATCATAGCATTACTTTCATTATCCGATCCAGAATGCTGTTCCGTTTAATGTGCTTTAGGATTTCCATGATGATGGTTTTAGAAGTAGAGCATTCTGGACATTGATGCTGTCTGTGATTGTGTATCTGTGTACTAGGAGACCTAACTTCCTGAAGCACTCACCAGTTGTGTAACTAATTTCCCTGTGATAATCTTGGTGATAGCCAACAGACAAGACATATCATGGGATAAATTCCTGACCCAGTGTTGGGTAGTTAGTGTGAGAGGGAAGATGGGCCAGTACTCAGGCAAAGAACAGGTAGCCCTCTGTTCCAACAGGAGTGCCAGAGTCTGAAAATTTACACTATGGTGATTTAATCATAGTCCCAACCTCATCAAACTAGACATGAAAGGAACAAGCTAGCAAGGTCTTAGGCAAAAGACATATGTAAGGAAAGATATATATTTCTACGGTTTGTCATTTAGGTCTTACCGTAGAACCTGATACAAATGTACTGTCTGACAATTTCTCTTCCACTTGTAGACACTATTTTATGATGGGTATAAATTCACTCTTTTATTACAGTCACTAAGCATGAGTGATTTACTTCTTCAATTGATCTATGAGGGTTTTTAAATGCCTTATTCGCTTATGTATTCACTTTTTCATCATGCATTTATTGAGAGCTTACTATAGGCTGGGTATTTTGTGGGCGCTGGGGAAGGACTATGAGTAGAAAAAGATAGGTCTCTGTCCTGAGTTTTATAGATCAACAGGAAAGACAGATGTTAATCATAACATCCCACAAATCCTTGTAAAATCGTGGTGCTGATAACTCCTAGTTGAAGGGTACCTTGGTGAAGGGCATGTTGGGGGGGTGTTCTGACTGGTTGAATTTGCATATAGTCATTCTGGACTAAATTAGACACACACATACACATGTGCCCTTCGCTGTAACTGTTCTGAAGGTAAGGTCATGTTGTAATGTTTATTTTTCATAGGGTTTGGTAGTTTTTACTGCATTTAACACATATTTAACATTATTTTGTTCATCAGATTCAGGGAATAAAAAGCTCCCAAACATAATTTTTCTATCAAAATAATGCCTAAAAAGTAAAAAAAAGATTGGACATATATTACAGCTTCTTAAAAGTCTGCAAATCATCTGGCTTGCTGAGATTCCCATGACTTCAGATTAAAGTGAAATTTGACTCCAAATCTGGTGGGAAATTCAGCATCCTGTCACCCTCAGTGTTCACCAATAAATGTCCATGTGGCATTTTTTATTGAAGACTTTTGGCAAAATGTGGTTTAAATGGCAGCTTAACCACAGGACAGGATAGCAAAAATATAGATATTGGCTATGAAAGATTTTAAAAGTCCCTCAAACATTTCCTCCCCTGGGGAATTTTTGCTTTTTTATTATTTTTTTGTTCAACTCAAGCTCTGTTATTTGCCCATATTTCTAAGTCTATCCAAGCTCTGCCATGGGGGTATCTTTAAACAACTATTCTCTTTTGTTGAGGATCATAAAACTTACTGAGGAGAAAATAAAAAGATTTTGTGATCAAATAAATTTGCGGAGCTTCAGTTCAAATGCCATAAGACATTTTTTAAAAACCGTAAGATATCTTAGATTTTTAGCATACTAATATATGTTGTACATTTTTAAGAAAGTTATTTTTTAGTTTTTTTCAGAGATCTAGTTTAAATATTTCAACTAAAGTGTATCATTTATGATGACTTTGGCTGCATGTAGCACACATTCTGACTTAAATGATTTAAGCAGAAAGAAATCTTATTTCATGCAACTGAGTTCAGATGTAGGATGGATGTCAGGGTTGATTGATTCAGTGGCTTAGTGATGGCATCACAGGCTTAGTTTTTTCCATCTTCGCCTCTGCCATACTCAGTGTTGATTTCATACCCAGGCTGGTAGAAGGAGTGATAAAATCTAGAATAGCAATGTCCTTAAGAAGAGGAGTGGCCATTTGTTCCTAGAGCCCTTTCTTAGGTGAGAAGAGACTTGTCTCAGAATCCCCAAACCTACTGGTTCTCATGTATCTTTGGACAGAATTGGGTATTAGCCTTATTCCTACATTAATCAACAGCAAGGACAAGGGGTGAGCTCTCCTTTAAGCACCTAGATACACATGGGGTGGGTAATACCTGCACAAAATTGAGGTTCTGCTTGGAGGGAGTTATGTGGGATTAAGTGTGAAGCAGATCACTAACAATGTTTTCTAAAGAAACACTGCTATGGACTGAATTGTGTCCCACCAAGTACGTATGTTGAAGCCCTAACCCCCAATGTTACTGTATTTTAAGATAGGGTCTCTAGGGGTAATTAAAGTTAAATGAGGTCGTAAGGATGAAACCTTAATCCTATAGGACTGGTGGTCTTATAAGAAGAGAAAGAGATTTTCCTTTCTCTCTTTCTTCCTTTCCCTGCATATGCGAATGTGCGCACGTGCACACACACACATAAAAGGCCATGTGAGGACATACTGAGAAGGCAGCTAAACGCGAGCCAGGAAAAGAGAATTCACCAGAAACCAACCCTGCCAGACCTTCCAGCCTCCAGAACTGTGAAAAAAACACATTTCTATTGCTTAACCCACCCAGTCTCTGGCATTTTATTATGACAGCCTGAGCAGACAAATACAGATTTTGGTACTGAGAAGTGGGGTGCTGCTGTAACCTAAAAATGTAGAAGCAACTTTGGAACTGGGTAATGGGTGGAGGCTGGAAGAGTTTTGACGTGCATGCCAGAAAATGCCTAGGTTGCTGTGAAGGGACTGTTGGTTGAAATATGGACATTAAAGGCAATTCTGGTGAGGTTTGAAAAAGAAAAGAGGAGAGCTGCAGAGAAAGCCTCCACCTGCTTACAGAATATGTGCAGCGCGATGGACAGAATATTGGTAGAAGTAAGGACATCAAAAGCCATTCTGGCAAGGACTTAGATGGAAATGGGGAAGAAGTTACTGGAAACTGGAGGAAAAGCCATCGTTGTTATGAAGTGGCAAAGAACTTGGGTGTTCTAGTGTTTCGTGGAAAGCAGAACTGGCAGGCACTAAAATTGGATAATTACCTGAGGCGATTTCTAAGCAAAATTGAAGATGTGGCTATGTTCTTCCTGAATGCTTAGAGAAAATTCTAGAGAAGAAAAATTGACAAAGGAATTGTTAAGCAAAAAGGAACCAGAGCTTGAAAATTTAGTAAATTCTCAGCCTGTACATATTGCAAAAAGTGAGGAAGCATGTTCTAAAGAGAACACCAAGAGTATGGCTGGACTATTACTTGATAAAGAGATAATGAGATTATATGGGCAGAAAACAGCTTGAACTGCAGGGAACAGAGCAAAAGGGACTAAGTGAAGAAAGGCTGTCAGATTCTTGGATGCTTCAGGACAGAACAACAGAGCTATTTCACTGAAAACATGAGCTATTCTTCAAAAAAAAAAAAAAGGAAAGAAAGACCCCGAAGGTGATTCAGAGATGATCAGGGTTACCACTAATATTACAGACCAGAGTATACAGGCAAGGTTGGGTGAGGTCACCGCCTTGGTTTCAAGAGGCCAAGCCACCTCTTCCTGGAGTGTTGGGGCAGGATCCCTGTCTGACAGAGTCATGGGGGTGACAGAGCATTGAGCTAGAAAGGATTATGCTCCAGTCTTAAAATGTAACAGAATTTGCCTTGCTAGGTTTTGGACACGCTTGAGACTTGTCATCTCTTTCTTCGGTCTGATTTCTCACTTTTGGAATGGGAATGTCTATCTTTTACCTGTCTTAATATTGTATTTTCAATGCACATAAGTTTTCTGGTCTCACGAGCTCACAGCTGGAGGGAAATTTGCCTCAGAATAGATTGTATTCTGAATATAATTGTATTCAACCATACTTGACTTAGACAATAATTAGATGAGAATTTGGACTTGAGATTTTAGTGCTGATGCTAAAATGAGGTGAGGTTTTTGAAGCTGTTGGGATGGAGTGGATGTGCTTTGCATGAGAGAAAGATATTAATTTTGAAGGGTCAGAGGCAGAATGCTATAGACTGAACTGAGTCCCCCTAAAATTCATATGTTGATGCTCTAATCCCCAATGTGATGTGATTTGTGATGTGATGTGATGTGATATGATATGATCACATGTGATGTGATGGTATTTGGAGACAGGGTCTTTAGGAGGTAATTAGGATTAAATGAGATCATAAGGGTGAGGTCTTAATCCTACAGGACTGATGGCCTCATGAGAAGAGGAAGATTTTTGTTCTCTCTCTTTCTGTCTCTCTTTCTGTATGTGTGAGTGTGTGTGTGTGCATGTGTTGAGGGAGGGCCATGAAAAAATATAGCAAGAAAGTTCTGTCTGCAAGCCGAGAAGAGCACCCTTAGCAGAAACTGACCATCCCAGGTCTTGATGTGGGACTTCTAGCCTCTAGACCTGTGGGAAAATAAATTTCTATTGCTTAAGCCACCTAGTCTTGATATTTTATTATTCTTGCGGTAGAAGACTAATACTTACATCAATGTGATAAAAATTAAAATAATACAGAAGTTTCTAGAAAAAAATGAGATTCCTCTCTCTATGACAATTCGAGCCTTGAAGATTGCTGCTAAAAATAATTTGTGGTGTAGTTTTTCTAGTCGCTTTAATACTTACCAAATGCATGCATATGTTTGTGTATATATACATACATTAATCATTATACACACATGCTTTGTTTACTTTTTATTTTTTAACATTGATATTTTACTTACTGTTATACAAGTTATGTATTACCATTTAACAAAATACATAGCCCTATCTCATTCTTTATAAAGGTTACAAAGATACATTGTGTGGATGTATTATAATTCCTTCAACCACTTTAGTATGGGAGAATGTTGCGTGAAGTGGTTTCCACACTTACCTGAACATGAAACATCTCATATTTGTTATATATGAGATGGATATATATATATATCCAAAATATATAATTTGGACTAGCTGTTCTAGAACTTCAGGTTGTCTGTATCTGTTTGTTGCCTTAAAAGAAGATGTAACTTCCTGAGGCTCTCAACACATTTGGCCATTTGGCCATGGCAGAATGTAATTGGCTGATAGTTCTCAAAAGACATGATAACATAGGGCACTAATAATACCCACGTGCTGGATGGTCCTCATCCGGTCCTTGTGCACCCAAAAGGGCTGACTTCCCATTCTTTAGGGGACCAAGTACTTTGTTCTTTCATTTGTGACACTGGACTGTTACGGAAATTGTGACATTACTCAGTAGCTGACTTATTTCATCTTGGATGAACTCTCCTTCTAGCTACGTGGCTTGAATTGAGTAAATCTGACTAATGAATCAACAGGCAAGATTTTGGCAACATGAAAAGATTCTGGCCTCCCTAAAAGTTTTAAAAATTTGCCTAGTGTTTATAAGGAAAATTATTTATCATAATTTATATTACTTGAATCTAGTTTTATTTATCAACAAATACTCTGAAAGTGACAAAAACCCACCTTAGTAAAGCCATTTAATCCCTAAAGCCATCCAATACTATTAATGGGGTTGTGAAGATAAACATGGGTGATTCTAACATGCATGTGAGTTTGCACAACTGTCCTGTTTGCAAGAGCCAAGATATTCTTGTGTTTATCATTGGGGATTGAATTGATTTCCAACAGAAAGATTACTCTGCAAATCCGATTTCCATACAAGCCCTGTTAATTGTTATACACATATCTCAGTTTGTTGACTCAGTTGTTTGAAGGTCCAGATGCTGTATTTTGGAAGATTTGTCAATTTAATTTTTTAAAATTATAACAGTTTAATTTTTCATTTCTTCATGTTTAAAGCCTCATTTAGGCTTGGATTTATTTTAGGTGACAGCACATATACATAAAAAAAAGAAAAAGAACCAGCATCGTTAAATTGATGGATCAGAGACTTAAAATTTTTTTAATGAGCTTCCTTTCCTGATTTCCACAAATTATTAGAAAAAAGATCTTTCTCAAGTCCACTTAATCTTTAGCACCTCATTTATATCATCTATGGCATTTTTCTATACAAGAGTGACTTACAAATTATCACAGATTTCAGATACTGGAAGTTGAGATGTTTCCCATGCTTCATTGTTTAAAAGTGTTTACTTTATAGCAGTTTTTAGTTGCATTATATCCTATTCTAGAGTAATAGCCACTTTTTTTTTCTTTTGCTCCCATCGTAGTGTTGTTTTAAGGAATCATGATTTTCTTTTTTTTTTTTTTTCTTGTCACCCAGGCTGGAGTGCCAATGGTGCCATCTCAGCTCACTGCAACCTCTGCCTCCCAGGTTCAAACAATTCTCCTGCCTCAGTCACCCGAGTAGCTGGGATTATAGGCACCTGCCACCACACCCGGCTAATTGTTGTATTTTAGTAGAGATGAGGTTTCACCATGTTGGCCAGGCTAGTCTCGAACTCCTGACCTCAGGTGATCCACTTGTCTTGGCCTCCCAAAGTGTTAGGATTACAGGCGTGAGCCACTGCACCTGGCCAGGAATCATGAATTCTTTATACTGGAAAATGAAATTGACTTGTTATTCAAACTCCTATCCAAATGTTTTCATATAGTAAAAGTGCAAGGCATATAGTAATAGTATGATAAGTACAATTAGACTAATAATCATAAGTTTATTAAAGTATATATTCAATGATACACCATGCATAAATATGTATAATTATATATGCTAAATATGTCTATTATTACCATTATACTCTACTTGGTTAATATAATTTTAATAATGAATAGGAATAGTCCAGGCTACCAGTGTCTTAAAACGACTGTGGATCAATAGATCTGGATCTATAGATCAATCAAGACCCAGGAAAGATAATCTTCTCCATCTCAGTACCCTTAAGTAAAAAAAGAAGTTTCTTGCACTTTCATATTTAGGAAGGCAACCTTGGGAAGGATGTTGATTAAAGATATCATTTGACTATCATCATTCTTGTCTTTTAATCTAGATATAACTAACAAGCACAAATAGTGTCCTGAAGCTATGTCTGAGACATTTGAAGGCAGAGTAGGAGCTATCTTGAATAGAAAATGTCTTTCAGCCCACAGAGATGATGTTATCACAAAACACTGTGACTCATTGGGTTGACAGATCCTTTCCCTCTCAACATACAGTCTATGACGTTGTTTTCACTGAGAAAGCTTAGTCGAGAGATTGGGTGATGGCAGCTAGCATTTACCTCTACCCCACCATGGGGCAAAACCTGGTGGCTGGAGGGAGGAGAGGGGAGCGCAATGGGGCAGTGCAGCATTAGAGACTAATGTGCCCAATTCTCAGGACCCCTTGGGAATCTAGGGCATCCTTTTCATTGACAAAAATCATTGATGTGCAGCTTCAGTAACTTTGAATCTGTCATGTCAGCTACTTCAGTAGGCTGCATGGATTTAAATGGGTTAGAAGTTCCTTCTCTTTAAAGGGTCTTTATAGGCAACTCACACAAGGACAGATAGGTTTGAGCGCATGTAGCGGGCGGTGCTGGCAGACAAAGAAGGCCAATTTGAGTTCATCCATTTAACCAATTAGGAAAGTTCAACAACAAGTAAACCCTGTGTGGCCAGGTGCGGACCGTATGCCTGTAATCCTGTAATCCCAGCACTTTGGGAGGCCAAGTGGGTGGAGCACTTGAGGTCAGGAGTTCGACACCAGCCTGGCCAACATGGTGAAACCCCATCTCTACTAAAAATACAAAAATTAGCGAGACGTAGTGGTGCGCACCTGTAATCCCAGCTACTCTGGGTGCTGAGACAGGAGAATCACTTGAACCTGGGAGGCGGAGGTTGCAGCGAGCCAAGACTGTGCCACTACACTCCAGCCTGGGTGACAGAGTGAGACTCTGTATGACAAAACAAAACAAAAACAGGTAAACCCTGTGTTAGGCACAGGAGGAAGGGCTCTGTCATATGACCCTATTTTCTCACTTCTTCCTTTTGTCTATTTTTTTCTCTCTTAATTATTTGTAAGAACATCCTTGTGCTATGTAAATCAGAAGACCTGCACTGAAAAAGTTAATCTTCTTAAGCCTCAGTTTCTTCTAGTAAAATGAGACAGCCTCAGATTTGTTATAAAAACAATTGAAATGAGTGAATAAGGTCCTTGACATTGCACCTGCCACATTGCAAATACTCAGTGGATTCCACTGACTAACAATGCTTTGTCAAACAGGGCAAAAGCTTTCATTGTGTTGGGGGTAACATTTTATAGTCCTTAAAATACCAAAGTTTCAATATTTTTATTTCCTAGAATATTTCCGAGAATCCAAAAAAGAGCTGGGCCACCATACTGGAAGAATTGCCCTCCACTTCACCCATATGAAACTTGTGGAAATTTTTGATTCAGATAAGAACTGTAGTGGCTTATCACAGGCAAAGCCCTGGGGCTAAGTGCTCTAAGAGTTATCAGGATACATCCCTGCTCTGGAGGGGTTTAAGATTGCAGAAGGAGCCGGGCGCGGTGGCTCACGCCTGTAATCCCAGCACTTTGGGAGGCCGAGGTGGGCGGATCACAAGGTCAGGAGA
>NW_012105520.1:16375-17935 GCF_000951045.1 Mandrillus leucophaeus | reverse complement strand
AAAAAAAAAAAAAAAAAAAGATTGCAGAAGGAGGCTGAGGCAATTGCACAAATTACTGTTTAATAATCACGATAAGGACAGGCACAGTGGCTCATGCCTTTAATTCTAGCTACTTGAGAGGCTGAGGCTGGAGGATTGCATGAGCCCGGGAGTTCAAGGCTGTAGTGAACTGTGATCACATCACTGTACTCCAGCCTGGGTGACAGTAAGAGACCTGTCTCTGAAAATGAAAAAAATAATGATAGTGATAATGATGATGATGATGATGCTAATCACCATAAAAGTCACTGAGTTGCTGAGGGGAATCCAAAAGTAGGGAGCTCACATCTGGATAGAGGATCAGGAAATGCTTCATGGTACAGATTCGTTTTTGCATTTCCAAGACCGACACATTTTCAAGAGTCTGAGAGCTTGATAGCAATTTTAAAATGTTATATATTATGCTTATGTTTTAAAGATAGTCACAAATATGCTACCCTACCAAAAATATATAGAAAACTTTTCATTGATAACTTATAGCTGAAAATATTTTTATAAGGCTAGTTTCTAAGGTCATTGTTTCTGAAACTGGCAGCCTAAATATTTTTTGTCTTTATAAATACACAGTATCTGTGTATTCTCAAGTATAAGAAACTGTGGTGTTTCAGATGAGGGGTAGATAGTTGGATAGAATTTTGACTCACAGACTTTCTGAGTTTCTCACTGACAGATTGAATCCTACTTGGACTTCAGCATCTTTGCTACCTGACCACAGCTATTTTTGGACCATAGCTACCTTTACTCTGTTTAATCTGTCAATAGACTTCCTTTGTGCCTTTTCTTCCAAAAATTTGTTGAGGTATTTGACTGATGACTTCCCCTTGCCATTACCTCCATTGTTATGGAGTTACTCATTTTCGTATTTCCATTCTGAAATTAATGGGGTTTTGGGAGGAAAGGAAATGAATTTATGTTATTTTTTACTTTGAATGAGAAGCCCCTGTCTCTCACATTATTCATTCATTCATTCATTCATTCATTCATTCATTCATTCTTTCTTTCTTTCTTTATTTATTCATGCAAAGACTTGATTAGGATCCAATAGACATGATGGTTCAATAATTCAAAAGGAAAAAGCAACAAAACTGAAAATAAAAGAAAAATTTCTTTATGTTACACTCTTGGCAAGACATTAGACTTTACATGACACTCCTAGGTAAAGAGTGAAGGATGAGACTTACAGTGGATGAGGAGTCTGGGACAATAGCAAAGATTTTTACAGGGAGGCTGAAAAAAGCAGGTGGACTGTACTTGTGGTGCTTGAAGCCTCACTAGGAAGAGCTCTAAGCTTGTTGAGCCACTTAGAGGAATCCTCATTCTACGCTTTTTTGTGCACCAATACTCAGTGGAGCCAAGAAAACTACCTAGAACCATATTCTTCTACCAATTCAGTACCTTCATTGGCCCCTGCCCTTCCTCACACCATTCCAACTCACTCCTGGTATTCTTTTATTTTTGCTCAATATTATTTT
Organism: Mandrillus leucophaeus; assembly: GCF_000951045.1. Lineage (NCBI taxonomy): Eukaryota > Metazoa > Chordata > Mammalia > Primates > Cercopithecidae > Mandrillus > Mandrillus leucophaeus. Next base: position 16,424 of record NW_012105520.1, on the reverse strand, counting down.
TAGAGCAATTTTAAGATTGCAGCAACACTGAGAAGAAGATACTGAGATT
>NW_012105520.1:12988-15760 GCF_000951045.1 Mandrillus leucophaeus | reverse complement strand
TCACTGGAACCTCTGCCTCCTGGGTTCAAGCAATTCTTCTGCCTCAGCCTCCCGAGTAGCTGGGACTACAGGCGTGCACCACCACGCCCAGCTAATTTTTGTATTTTTAGTAGAGATGGTGTTTTGCCATGTTGGCCAGTCTGGTCTTGAACTCCTGACCTCAGGTGATCCACCTGCCTTGGCCTCCCAAAGTTCTGGGACTACAGGTATGAGCCACCGTGCCCAGCCTATAATTTCTGAATCTACATTGGCACTTCATTATCACCCAAAGTCCATAGTTTACATCAGAGCTGACTTTTGGTGTTGTACATTCTCTGGATTTGGACAAATTTATAATGATATGAATCTACTATTATAGTATCATACAAAGTAATTTCACTACTCAAAAAATCCTCTGTGCTTCAACAATCCACTGTCAAACAGGGCAGAACCTTTTATTATTTTGGGGGTAATGTCATCCTTTCCTTCCTGTAACCCCAGGCAACCACTGATCTTTTCATAGATTTACCTTTTCCAAAATGTCATCTAGTTGGAATCACATATACGTAGCCTTTTCAGATTGGCTGCATTCACTTAGCAGTATGCATTTAAGGGTTCTCTGTGTCTTTTCATGGCTTGATAGCTCATTTCCTTTTAGTTGTGAATAATATTCCATTGTCTGGATGTAGCAAAGTTTATTTATTCATTTACCTACTGAAGGAAATCTTAGCTGCTTCCAAGTTCTGGCAATTATGAATAAAACTGCTATAAATATCTATGTACAGATTTTCGTGTGGACATGAGTTTTTAACTCATTTAGGTAAATACAAAGGAGCACAATTGCTGAATTATATAATAAAAGTTTGTTTAGCTTTGTAAGAAACTGTCAAACTGTCTTCCAAAGTGGTTGTTACCATTTTGCATTTGCATCAGCAATGAATGAGAGTTCCTGTTGCTCCATCCTCACCACTTGTTGGTATTGTCAGTGATCTGGATTGTAGTCATTGTAATAGGTATGTATTGGTATTTCATTGTGGTTTTGATTTGCATTTCGCTGATGACATATGGTGTGAAGCATCTTTCCATATGCATCTTGACATCTGTATGTCTTCTTGATAAGGTGTCTGTTAGGGTTTTTAGGTCATTTTAAAAATAAGTCTGCTTGTTTTCTTGTTGTTGAGTTTTTTATCTTATTTTATTTTTATTATACTTTAAGTTCTAGGGTACATGTGCACAATGTGCAGCTTTGTTACATAGGTATACATGTGCCATGTTGGTTTACTGCACCCATTAACTCATCATTTACATTAGGTATTTCTCCTAATGCTATCCCTCCGCCTGCCCCCCACCCCATGACAGGCCCCTGTGTGATGTTCCCTGCCCTGTGTCCAAGTGTTCTCATTGTTCAATTCCCTCCTATGAGTGAGAACATGTGGTGTTTGGTTTTCTGTCCTTGAGATGGTTTGCTCAGAATGATGGTTTCCAGCCTCATCCATGTCCCTGCAAAGGACATGAACTCATCCTTTGTTATGGCTACATAGTATTTCATGGTATATATTTGGCACATTTTTTTAATCCAGTCTATCATTGATGGACAATACCAAGTTTTTGGTATTGTGAATAGTGTCTCAATAAACATACATGTGAATGTGTCTTTATAGTAGCATGGTCTGTAATCCTTTGGGCATACCCACTAATGAGATTGCTGGGTCAAATGGTGCTTCTAGTTCTAGATCCTTGAGGAATCGCCATACTGTCTTCCACAATGGTTGAACTAATTTACACTCCCACCAACAGTGGAAAAGCATTCCTATTTCTCCACATCCTCCCCAGCATCTGTTTTTTCCTGACTTTTTAATGATTGCCATTCCAACTGGTGTGAGATGGTATCTCATTGTGGCCTTGATTTGCATTTCTCTGATGGCCAGTGATGATCAGCATTTTTTCATGTGTCTGTTGGCTGCATAAATGTCTTCTTTTGAGAAGTGTCTGTTCATATCCTTTGCCCACTTCTTGATGGGGTTGTTTGATTTTTTCTTGTAAATTTGTTTAAGTTCTTTGTAGACTGTGGCTATTAGTCCTTTGTCAGATGGGTAGGTTGCAAAAATTTTCTCCCATTCTGTAGGCTGCCTGTTCACTCTGATGGTAGTTTCTTTTGCTGTGCAGAAGCTCTTTAGTTTAATTAGATCCCATGTGTCTATTTTGGCATGTGTTGCCATTGCTTTTGGTGTTTTAGTCATGAAGTCCTTGCCCATGCCTATGTCCTGAATGGTATTGCCTAGGTTTTCTTCTATGGTTTTTATGGTTTTAGGTCTAACATTTAAGTCTTTAATCTATCTTGAATTAATTTTTATATAAGATATAAGGAAGGGATCCAGTTTCAGCTTTCTACATATGGCTAGCCAGTTTTCCCAACATTTATTAAATAGGGAATCATTTTCCCATTTCTTGTTTTGTCAGATTTGTCAAAATTCCTATGGTTGTAGATGTGTGGTGTTATATCTGAGGCCTCTGTTCTGTTCCATTGGTCTATCTCTCTGTTTTGGTACCAGTACCATGCTGTTTTGGTTACTGTAGCCTTCTAGTATAGTTTGAAGTCAGGTAGCATGATGCCTCCAGCTTTATTCTTTTGGCTGAGGATTGTCTTGGCAATGTGGGTTCTTTTTTGGTTCCATATGAGCTTTAAAGTAGTTTTTTCCAATTCTGTGAAGAATGCCATTAGTGGCACTGAATCTATAAATTGCCTTGGGCAGTGTGGCCATTTTTATATTGATTCTTCCTATCCATGAACAT
>NW_012105520.1:10092-12938 GCF_000951045.1 Mandrillus leucophaeus | reverse complement strand
TATTTCTTCTTCACTTTTGAAGCTTAGTTTGGCTGGATATGAAATTCTGGGTTGAAAATTCTTTTCTTTAAGAATGCTGAATATCAACACCCACTCTCTTCTGGCTTGTAGGGTTTCTGCTGAGAAATCTGCTGTTAGTCCGATGGGTTTCCCTTTGTGGGTAACCTGACCTTTCTCTCTGGCCACCCTTAATATTTTTTTCCTTCATTTCAACCTTGGTGAACCTGACAATTATGTGTCTTATGGTTGCTCTTCTCAAAGGGCATCTTTGTGGCGTTCTCTGTATTTCCTGAATTTGAATGTTGGCCTGCTTTGCTAGGTTGGGGAAGTTCTCCTGGATAATATCCTGAAGAGTGTTTTCCAACTCGGTTCCATTCTCCCTGTCACTTTTAGGTACACCAATCAGATGTAGATTTGACCTTTTCACATAGTCTCATATTTCTTGGAGGCTTTGTTCATTTTTTTTTACTCTTTTTGTCTCTAAACTTCTCCTCTTGTTTTAGTTCCTTAATTTGGTCTTCAATCACTGATACCCTTTCTTCCACTTGATCTAATCAATCAGCTATTGAAGCTTGTGCATGCATCATGTAGTTCTCATGCCATGCTTTTCAGCTCCATCAGGTCATTTAATGTTTTCTCTACACTGTTTATTCTAGTTAGCCATTTATCTAATCTTTTTTCAAGGTTTTTTAGCTTCCTTGCAACGGTTTCAAACGTCCTACTTTAGCTTGGAGAAGTTTGTTATTACTGACCTTCTGAAGCCTACTTCTGTCAGCTTGTCAAAGTCATTCTCCGTCCAGCTTTGTTCCGTTGCTGGTGAGGAGTTGCGATCCTTTGGAGGAAAAGAGGCACTCAGGTTTTTGGAATTTTTAGCTTTTCTGCTCTGGTTTCTCCTCATCTTTGTGGTTTTATCTACCTTTGATCTTTGATGCTGGTGACCTACAGATGGGGTTTTGGTGTGGATGTCCTTTTTGTTGATGTTGATGCTATTCCTTTCTGTTTGTTAGTTTTCCTTCTAAGAGTCAGATCCCTCAGCTTCAGGTCTGTTGGAGGTCCACTTCAGACCCTGTTTGCCTGGGTATCACCAGCGGAGGCTGCAGAACAGCAAATACTGCGGTACATCAAATATTACTGCCTGTTGCTTCCTCTGGAACCTTTGTCTCATAGGGGCACCCGGCTGAATGAGGTGTGAGTCGGCTCCTACTGGGAGGTGTCTCCCAGTTAGGCTACACGGGGGTCAGGGACCCACTTGAGGATGCAGTCTGTTCATTCTCAGCTCAAACACTGTGCTTAGAGAACCACTGCTCTCTTCAGAGCTGTGAGACAGGGACATTTAAGTCTGCAGAAGTTTCTGCTGCCTTTTGTTCAGCTATACCTTGCCCCCAGAGCTGGGGTCTACAGAGGCAGCAGGCCTTGCAGAGCTGTGGTGGGCTTTGCCCAGTTGGAGCTTCCCCAGCCACCTTGTTTACCCACTCAAACCTCAGCAATGGTAGACGCCCCTCCCCCTACCAGGCTACTGCCTGGCAGGTTGATCTCAGACTGTTGTGCTAGCAGTGAACAAGGCTCCGTGGGCATAGGACATGCTGAGCCGGGTGCGGGATATAATCTCCTGGTGTGCCGTTTGCTAAGACTGTTGGAAAAGTGTGGTATTTGGGTGGGAGTGTCCCAATTTTCCAGGTACAGTCAGTTACGGCTTCCCTTGGCTAGGAAAGGGAAATCCCCTGACCCCTTGTGCTTCCCAGGTGAGGTAACGCCCTGCCCTGCTTCAACTCACCCTCCGTGGGCTGTGACCACTGTCCAACTGGTGCCATTGAGATGAACTAGGCACCTCAGTTGGAAATGCAGAAATCACCATCTTCTGCATCGTTCACGCTGGGAGCTGCAGACCGGAGCTGTTCCTATTCGGCCACCTTGGAACAGAATCCTGTTGAGTTTTAAGAGTTGTCTCCTGGAACTCTTTTTTTATTTTCTCTTTTAAAAAAGGCTTGTCTTTGCAGTACACATTCTATGTGGTTTCTAGAAGTAGTGTGGAGTTAACATTGAGGTATATTTAAGTTTAGCAGACAACTGTTGCAATCTATTCAATGATTAGTTTATTTACTCATCAAACATGTATTTGTAAATTACTGTATAGCAGGTGCTATGATAAGTGCTCAGATTTTAAAGATTATATTTGCTGGCCTCAAACAGCTTTTAGACTAATGTGAAGTCAGATACATAAATACGTAATTTCCATGTTACCGTAAACAATGTTATAATAAAGAAAATTAGAAAGTGTGATGAGAACTCAGAGAAGGAAGAACTTTATGGAGTCTGGAACTCAGGAAGTGGGGGAGCTGGAATTGAGCTGGATGATATAAGGCGAGTAGATAGGGGAGGAAAAGTTTGCTAGCTGGGAAAGGGCCAAAGGAGAAAAGGCTTTCTAAAGAATGAGAGAAATTCCCTTTCAGCCTTGGGGAGAAATGCAAGAACATGGTGTGTTGATGAGAATTTCACGTAGTTCAGTGTGCCTGGAGTTCTCTGAGAGATTATGGCCAATGTTGAACTTTATTGGTACTAAATCCCATCCTTTAAAGAAGTGGGATTGACAGTTATTTTTATTTTTTATTTTTCTGGGGGACAGAATCTCACTCTGTTGCCCAGGCCAGAGTGCAATGGTGTGATCTCGGCACACTGCAACCTCAGCCTCCCAGGTTCAAGTGACTCTTCTGCCTCAGTCTCCCAAGTAGCTGGAATTATAGATGTACACCACCAGGCCTGGCTAATTTTTGTATTTTTAGTAGAGATGGGGTTTCACTTTGTTGGCCAGGCTGGTTTTGGACTCTTGACCTCAGGTGATCTGCCTG
>NW_012105520.1:7400-10042 GCF_000951045.1 Mandrillus leucophaeus | reverse complement strand
GTAGTTCAGTGTGCCTGGAGTTCTCTGAGAGATTATGGCCAATGTTGAACTTTATTGGTACTAAATCCCATCCTTTAAAGAAGTGGGATTGACAGTTATTTTTATTTTTTATTTTTCTGGGGGACAGAATCTCACTCTGTTGCCCAGGCAAGAGTGCAATGGTGTGATCTCGGCACACTGCAACCTCAGCCTCCCAGGTTCAAGTGACTCTTCTGCCTCAGTCTCCCAAGTAGCTGGAATTATAGATGTACACCACCAGGCCTGGCTAATTTTTGTATTTTTAGTAGAGATGGGGTTTCACTTTGTTGGCCAGGCTGGTTTTGGACTCTTGACCTCAGGTGATCTGCCTGCGTCTGCCTCCCAAAGTGCTGGAATTACAGGCATGGACCACTGTACCTGGCCAACAGTTTTATTGAAGTCTTCCCATATCATCTGAGTTTTAATGAAGATCTTAATTTCTAAACACTCCAAGGATGCTAGGAATCATAAATCCTATCAATCAAGGAGAGATCACCAAATCATTGCAAGGTTTTGATATGAACAAAAATGAATAACTGCCCTTCCTGTCTGGAACCGCAGACCTTAGTTAGGAAAGAGTTCCTCAAAACTCAAAGATCTCTTTTTATAGGTGATAGTCCTTAGTTTTATTTAGGAAAGAAGAAAGTTTATGAAATATTTTCTTGGAGTTCCACAAATCATGGAACTGCTGGGAGGCATCATGGAGGATCTTGAGTATTTGACCTGAAATAAAAATGGCTTAGTAGTACTCCCCTCACTTCTTACTGAGAAAGTCCCTTGGCCAGATCTACTGAGCATCCACTGTCTCAGTCAGTGTTTCACAAGTGAAATTCCTAGACCGTAGCGTTAGCAACACCTGGGAGGTTGTCGGAAGTGCACTTTCTCAGGTCCCACCCTAGACCTCCTGTGTCAGGAACTTTGGGGCCGGAGCTTAAAACTCTGTGTTTTAACAAGCACTTCCAAGGAGTCTGATGCACAATGCATGCTCAAGTTTGAGAATCACTGGTCTCAGTGATTGCTGGTGAAGTTTTCTGTTGCTATTCTATATCTTGCCAAGTGAGGGAGCATTTTGTAGGTCTTTGCCACACTCAACCCCTCTTTCCTAAAGACCCAAGCAGCTTTTCTAAAAGAGGGCTGACTGGTTAGTCATCAAATACAAGAACAACTCTTTTTGTTACTTTGTTATTATAAAAGATACACAACCTAAAATTTGCCATTTAAACCCTTTTAAAGTACAATTCAGGCATTAATTACACTCACAATATTGTACAACTATCTCCACTATCTATTGTCGAAATTTTGTTGTTATCCCCAAAATTCTGTCTGTAATCATTAAGCAGTAACTTCCCACTCCCCTTCCCTTCAGCCCCTGGTAACCACTAATCTACTTTCTGTCTCTATTCCTCAGCGTTTTGTGGGTAGCTCATGTAAGTGGAATGAATTGCACAATATTTGTCTTTGTGTGAATGACAACATTTTGAAATGCTGGTTGCATTCATGCTGGAAGGTGCTAAGCCTTAGTACCACATATAGCCATGTTACATCTCAGTCATACAGGACAGATAACGGTCAGGTTTGTCTTCACTGTGCTCTTTAACTGGAGCAAAATCAGATACGTTTTTGTTCATCTATTGAATCAGAAACTGTCTGCTGGGTGCCTGCTCTGTGCTGTGCATTGAGATAGGATATTACATCTTTTCTTTTGTGCTGCCAGATATTTCAAGAGTGGATTACATCATAGGCATATTTGACTTATAAGAATTCAACTAAATGTGTGATATAGTAAATATTCTATTATAGTCAAATAGCAAACATTCTGTATAATTCTATTTTGCATATATATGCTTAATTATATTCTTTACTCATTATACCTATATATATACATATTACAGTATAGGATTATAGTTGTACATCCATGTATAATGTACTTTTTGAATTGTTTAAGGAAGTTACATCATTTTAAGGGTATGTTTGCCTTAAGTGCTAACTTGAGAGTCACCTCTATGTAGAAAGAGACTCTCTTGTTTGTGAGAACTTATTGCAATCCCAGTCTGCTCCTTTCCCCTCAGACATTAGCTTTTTCCTTCCCACTGCTGGGGATTCCCAAATGCTTTTGTGTGAGGCTTGTCCTGATGCTGTTGCTTGTGAATTCGGAAGCACTTCAAAACCATTTCTCCTTTGCAGAGTCTCTGCTTGTGACAAGCCCGGCAGAATGGAGCCCTCCCAGCCTCGATTGCGGTGCTCTGCTCCTGGTTCCATCTTAGGCAGTAGCCACCCTCTGTCACACTCCCTGCTGTGTGTTTGTAACCAAACCAATCTGAGATCTGGGTTTCATTTTCCCTTATAAAAATTTGCCATGATTGATGAGGATTCCTGCATCTGTCTGTGACAGCATCTGGATAGAGTTGTAGGGGAGGAGGTTCTTTGTTTCCAAAGAGAAATGGACAAGTTCCATCCTAGGCACAGGATCTGGTTCCATTTCTGCATCGTATGTTTATGCTTTTTCTTTCCTTTTAGCATGCAGGAGCCATCTCAGTTTCTGTTTCTGTTTTCTCCTCTCTCCCTTGAAAATGGTGATTTGCAAGATCCATGTGTTACCACTTGCCTTGGTCACCTGGCTGTGT
>NW_012105520.1:4141-6680 GCF_000951045.1 Mandrillus leucophaeus | reverse complement strand
AAAGTGTTCTCTAGTTCTCAGTATAAGAGAATGTCTTTTGTTAAATTGATTACCAGGAATTGTATTCTTTTGCTGCTAAGATTAGTGGGATTTAAACAAAATCATTTCTGAATTTTCATTGCTAATGTATAGAGATACAATTGATGTTTGTATGTTAATCTGTTATGGCCACCTTGCAAAACTTGTTTATTAGTTTTAATAGTTTTTAGTGACTTTAAGATTTTTCTGTACCCAAGATCATGCCATCTGCAAATAGACATAGTTTTATTTCTTATTTTCTAACCTACATGTCATTTATTTATTTATTCATTTATGCCTAAGTGCCCTGGCTACAATCTCCAGTATAATGTTAAGCAGAGGTAGCAGAATATGTGTCTTTATCTTATTTCTGATCTTAGGGGAAAAGCTTTCAATCTTTTGAGGTAACAGAATATGTGTCTTCATCTTATTTCTGATCTTAGGGGAAAAACTTTCAATCTTTCTTCATGAAGTATCATATTAACTGTGGATTTTCTGTAGGCCACTTTTTCAGGTTGAGGAAGTTTTCTTTGATTCCATCTTATTGAATAATTTTGTAAGAAAAATGTGATGGATTTTATCAAATACTTTTCCTGTGTTTTGAGACGATCAGTTATTTTCAAATTCTTTATTCTATTAATATGGTGGGTTACTACATTGACCGAATTTCAGATGTCAAACCAACCCTGCATTCCTGGACTAAATCCCATTTACTCCTGTGTGTAATCCTTTTTACTTGTTGCTGTGTTTAGTTTGCTCCACATGGCTTTCTACTGGTCTCTGGTGCCTACTCTTGCCTTCCTAGAGTCCTTTAAAAAAAAAAAGTAGAGTTGTCAGAGAAGTCTTCTTAAAACATGCTAAATCATTGCTCAAAATCCATTAGAGAATCCTCCACTTACAGTGAAGCCAAAGCCCTTATAGTACCTACCTCATCTCAGTCCTGCTCCACTCCTGTCATCCTCAACTCTAGCAGCCCTGTCCATCTCACTGTTCCTTGAACAGGTCAGGGCTATTGTCACCTTACAGTGTCTGCACTGGCTGTCCCCTCAGCTTAGCAGATACTTCTCCTGATAATTGCATGACAACCACTTCCTTTCCATATTTTTGTTTATATGTTGCTTCATCAATGAAATCTACTCCAGCCAACCTTTAAAAACTTGTAACACATTCCTGTACAACTGATCTCTTTACCTTGTTATTGTTTTTTCTTTTTTGCTCATGACATTTATAACCTCTAAGAATACTAATTTACTGTACTTTTCAAAAATACTTTTGTCTATTAGTTATTTCATTCATTTTAATTCCCTCAAACATAAGCTCTTTGAATGTAAGAGTCTTTTGTTTATCAATTTGTCCTGACACATAGGAAGTGCTCAGAAAATATTTATTGAATAAAATAATAATATTACTAAGGCTCTTAGACCAGTGCCTAGCTTTTAAAAAAGGTTAAGCAAACATTTGATGGTCATCTGTGTTCATAAGACTAAGTGGTAGGGGTAGAATAGTACAAAACAAAACACGTTTCCTATTTTCTGGAGCTTGTAGAGTGGAAGAGGAGATAGACATTAATAAAACAATCACACAACTGAGTGAATAATTGCAAACTAAATTGTGCAATGAGAAAAGAGGAAAAAAGGATGAGTGTACCTAACAGAGAACTCTAGGGGTCAAGGGAGTCTTTCTAGAGGAAATGACATCTAAGTTAGGATGTAAAGGATAAAGTATGCGATACAGGTAAAGAAGGGGAGAAATTCCCGAGCATTTTAGGCTGCAGCATTAGCAAGGTCAAAGGACAAGTCATGGGAACATGCTCTAGGTCTTGGAAAAAGGACAGGGGGGCAGAGGTATAGACAGCAAGAGAAAGTGGTGTGGGACAAAGCTGGAGAGGGTGGCAGCTGCCAGATTTGGTAGGGCCTCCTGGTCCATGTTTCAGATTTGGATTTTCATCCAGAGCAAGAGTGGATGTGGGGTAGCAATGTGAGGGTGCTCAAATCAGAGCTTCTGATTGAGAAGACCACTCTAGATGCAGAGAACAGCTTGAAGGAGATATAGAGTGGATATGGATGGATTAGTTTTGGGGCTATAGTAGTAGTTGGATGAGAGATATTTGGGTGATTTTAATTTATTTAATTTCTTTTTGCTTTATTACATTTTCTAATATACCTAAGGAGTAACCTAGGAAGTTAAAATATATATTCCAACCAAGGACCAATAGCTCCAGAAATTACATTTCTCATTGAAGTACCAGACCCTCACATGCTTAGGCTAGGGTGACAACAGCAGAGATCAAAGGGAATGGACAACTTAAGAGCACTCTAGTAGTTGTGAAGTGGTGTTTGAGGAAATGATGAGATCTAGGTGGAAAGGGCAGGTAGTGTTAAGGGTGCATGTTCAGCTTCTGGAAAGATAGTATTTCCACTCTCTGAAAAGGGGAAGTCTGGAGAGGGTCATGTCTTGGTGAAGTGAATGTTAGGTTCCTGGTACCTGGATGCTAAAGATTGAAGAAGCTTTGGGTGGGGGA
>NW_012105520.1:0-2871 GCF_000951045.1 Mandrillus leucophaeus | reverse complement strand
GTTGTCAGAGAAGTCTTCTTAAAACATGCTAAATCATTGCTCAAAATCCATTAGAGAATCCTCCACTTACAGTGAAGCCAAAGCCCTTATAGTACCTACCTCATCTCAGTCCTGCTCCACTCCTGTCATCCTCAACTCTAGCAGCCCTGTCCATCTCACTGTTCCTTGAACAGGTCAGGGCTATTGTCACCTTACAGTGTCTGCACTGGCTGTCCCCTCAGCTTAGCAGATACTTCTCCTGATAATTGCATGACAACCACTTCCTTTCCATATTTTTGTTTATATGTTGCTTCATCAATGAAATCTACTCCAGCCAACCTTTAAAAACTTGTAACACATTCCTGTACAACTGATCTCTTTACCTTGTTATTGTTTTTTCTTTTTTGCTCATGACATTTATAACCTCTAAGAATACTAATTTACTGTACTTTTCAAAAATACTTTTGTCTATTAGTTATTTCATTCATTTTAATTCCCTCAAACATAAGCTCTTTGAATGTAAGAGTCTTTTGTTTATCAATTTGTCCTGACACATAGGAAGTGCTCAGAAAATATTTATTGAATAAAATAATAATATTACTAAGGCTCTTAGACCAGTGCCTAGCTTTTAAAAAAGGTTAAGCAAACATTTGATGGTCATCTGTGTTCATAAGACTAAGTGGTAGGGGTAGAATAGTACAAAACAAAACACGTTTCCTATTTTCTGGAGCTTGTAGAGTGGAAGAGGAGATAGACATTAATAAAACAATCACACAACTGAGTGAATAATTGCAAACTAAATTGTGCAATGAGAAAAGAGGAAAAAAGGATGAGTGTACCTAACAGAGAACTCTAGGGGTCAAGGGAGTCTTTCTAGAGGAAATGACATCTAAGTTAGGATGTAAAGGATAAAGTATGCGATACAGGTAAAGAAGGGGAGAAATTCCCGAGCATTTTAGGCTGCAGCATTAGCAAGGTCAAAGGACAAGTCATGGGAACATGCTCTAGGTCTTGGAAAAAGGACAGGGGGGCAGAGGTATAGACAGCAAGAGAAAGTGGTGTGGGACAAAGCTGGAGAGGGTGGCAGCTGCCAGATTTGGTAGGGCCTCCTGGTCCATGTTTCAGATTTGGATTTTCATCCAGAGCAAGAGTGGATGTGGGGTAGCAATGTGAGGGTGCTCAAATCAGAGCTTCTGATTGAGAAGACCACTCTAGATGCAGAGAACAGCTTGAAGGAGATATAGAGTGGATATGGATGGATTAGTTTTGGGGCTATAGTAGTAGTTGGATGAGAGATATTTGGGTGATTTTAATTTATTTAATTTCTTTTTGCTTTATTACATTTTCTAATATACCTAAGGAGTAACCTAGGAAGTTAAAATATATATTCCAACCAAGGACCAATAGCTCCAGAAATTACATTTCTCATTGAAGTACCAGACCCTCACATGCTTAGGCTAGGGTGACAACAGCAGAGATCAAAGGGAATGGACAACTTAAGAGCACTCTAGTAGTTGTGAAGTGGTGTTTGAGGAAATGATGAGATCTAGGTGGAAAGGGCAGGTAGTGTTAAGGGTGCATGTTCAGCTTCTGGAAAGATAGTATTTCCACTCTCTGAAAAGGGGAAGTCTGGAGAGGGTCATGTCTTGGTGAAGTGAATGTTAGGTTCCTGGTACCTGGATGCTAAAGATTGAAGAAGCTTTGGGTGGGGGACAAGCTCTCAGGTGGCCCCCGCCATGATCCTCACCTCCTGCTGTTTATTCCTTTATGTTATTTCCTGCCCTTGAGGATGGAAAAGAGCTGCAACTTGTTTCTAATGCACAGAATATGGCAAGGTAAGGACATGTCATCCCTGGTCACCCCTGTGATTATGTTACATAATTGTGTTATAAGATTTCATTGCATACATACTCTGTATAGAAACTCTCCTCATTGATGAAGTAAGCAGTTATGTTGGGGAAACCCCCATTGTGAAGAATAGTTGGTGACTTGTAGAAACTGCACATAGCCTCTAGGAATGCAAAGAGGTCTTACTATCTGTTGATACAGCAAGCAGGCAGTGTCCTTAGCCCTGGCACTGCAAGGAAAGATATTTTGCCAAGAACCTGTTTGAGCTGGGAAACATCCTTCCCCAGCTGAGTCTCAAGATGAAGACTCAGCCCTGGCTGATGCCTTGATTGTAACCTTGTCAGACCCTAAGCAGAGGATCCACCTAAGCTGTGGGATTCCTGCCCCACATAAACTGTGAGATAATACATGAATATTGTTTCAAGCTGCTACAATTGTGGCAACATTACACTGCAATTGATAACTAATATTGGTGGCACTTGCTATATTTAGGCCATCTGTGCCGCAGAATATTTGACTTCCAAGAGATAGTTCAGTCCTGTGTTTCCTCCACGTGCCCAGTGATAGGAGCACATTTTTTTCTCCAGTGACCTCTCCTGACTGGTGACTGACGACCCTTCAGGCTCATTGCCTACAAACACATATACAGAGATAAACCCACTTTCTCACTTGGTACCCATTCCACCGTCCATGAGCCAACAATGGCGTTCAAGTTATTAGGTTGGTGCAAATGTATTTGTGGTTTTTGCCATTACTTTAAATGGCAAAAATTACGTTTGGACCAACCTAATAATATTACATTTCAGGGCTGTAGTATGCTTTTTAACTTAATTTAGTTAGAATTTTACTTTATCTCATTGTGGTTTTGATTTGCATTTCACTGATGGCGAGTTATCATGAGCATTTTTTCATGTGTCTATTGGCTGTATGAATGTCTTCTTTTGAGAAGTGTCTGTTCATATCCTTTACCCACTTTTTGATGGGGTTGTTTGATTTTTTCTTGTAAATTTGTTTGAGTTCTTTGTAGGTTCTGGATATTAGCCC
>NW_012105519.1:4760-5605 GCF_000951045.1 Mandrillus leucophaeus | reverse complement strand
TTCTCGTTGCTCTTAGGATTAATGTATAATATATTTGGAAACATTACCTCTAGCTATAAAATAGCCTTTGACACATTTTCTTTTTTTTTTTTTTTTTGAGATGAAGTTTTGCTCTTGTTGCCCAGGCTGGAGTGCAATGGCACAATCTCAGCTCACTGCAACCTCAGCCTCCCAGGTTCAAGCGATTCTCCCTCCCTCCGCCTCCCAGGTACAAACGCCTCCCAGGGTTCAGCCTCCCAAGTAGCTGGGATTACAGGTCTGCACCACCACACCTGGCTAATTTTGTATTTTTAGTAGAGACGGGGTTTCTCCATATTGGTCAGGCTGGCCTCAAACTCTTGACCTCAGGTGATCCGCCCCATTCGGCCTCCCAAAGTGCTGGGATTATAGGCGTGAGCCACCGCGGCCGGCTGCCTCTGACACATAATTTTACTCATCCTTTTGTAATTCTGCTACAGTTCACATTGTTGCTTATATCACTCTATTTGTAAAACAGATTTATCACTATAACTGATTACATTGCTATACACACCTAGCTATACTGTCCTAAATAAGCCTCATCTTAGACTGGGTTAAATTTAGCTGAAAAACATATGGGAATAATAGGTACTAATAGTTCTTTTTAATCTTCTAAAGTGTAGGTATGAAGTAAGTTTTATTCATTTACATACTCTCAAAGCTTAGTCAATACCCCATCCTATGATAAAATATTGAAGTTATTGAAATAGTCATAGTAAATAAGAATATAAATTGATTGAAAAAGAGTAAAAGAATTTTCAAGACTCCCAGAGTTGTGGAGTTTTCACTGATATTAATGACCTGACTTTTAAGACATTATTAACTGA
>NW_012105519.1:0-365 GCF_000951045.1 Mandrillus leucophaeus | reverse complement strand
AAAAACATTTTTGTATTTCTATCATATTACAAAACCATGGTATCTGCCATACAGGAAAATGTGGGATGGAAACAGTTACAAAAATGTGCTCTGAAGAGGGCAGTGATTGTCTCTTATACACATCTAGATGTGTATAAGAGACAGGTATATACGTGTGTGTGTGTGTGTGTGTGTGTGTGTATATATATATCAGGATTCCTCCCTTCTACCACTGAATTCAGAATATTCTGGGGTAGAAGAAGGGCATCTGGTCAAAGGAATAGACAGTGCAGTTGGTTAAAAGGAGCCGGCATAATTACCACTGTATCCAGAATATTCTGGGGTAGAAGAAGGGCCTGTGGTCAAAGGAATAGACAGTGTAGTTG
>NW_012105518.1:4251-5385 GCF_000951045.1 Mandrillus leucophaeus | reverse complement strand
AAGTTATCCAGTCTCAGGTGTTCTGCTATAGTGGCATAATTTAAACCAGGGGTCCCTAACCCCCGGGCTGTGGACTGGTACAAGTTTCTGGCCTGGTAGGAACCAGATAGCACAGCAGGAGGTGATCGGTGGGCGAGAGAGCATGAGCATGACCACCAGAGTTCCGCCTCCTGTCAGATCAGTGGCCGAATTAGATTCTCATAGAAGCACGAGCCCTATTGTGAGCTTTGCATGCGAGAGATCTGGGTTGCATGCTCCTTATGAAACACTAATGCCTGGTCATCTGAGGTGCAACAGTTTCATCCAAAACCATTTCCCTCTGCCTTCCGCCACCTCCACTGCTCCATGGAAAAACTGTCTTCCATGAAACCGGTCTCAGGTGCTAAAAAGGTGGGGATTTAAGCTATAAAAATAAAAGAACTGCAATACTGAGTGTGAAAGGAAAGTAAAATTTCAGGACTCCAAATTCACTATACCAAAGGGAAAAGTTAAGTTTGGAGACTGAGTGATGGCAAAACTGCCTTTCTTTTGTTCCTAAACAAATAACTGCAAAGATAGAAGACCCCATATCTCCCCAGGTGGCCTCCCTCACAAAGTGCACACAAGATAATTCCTTGTGGGCCCCAACATCTTTACTCTAAAATGGAGTTTTGTTGAATTTCCCCCGACAGTGTAAATTAACAGCTTATCTTCACAGGTACAGGACAAAGACAAGACTAGACATCATCCCTTCACCCACCAGGTGACTTTTCTTCCCAAGGTTTACTTTATCTTATGTAAAATGCAGATTTACTGAGCATGAGATGAATGCATAGTTGACTGTTTTTTTCCTCTCTTGGCTGCTCTTTCCCCTATAATATTGCAGTCCTCAAAACCCTGTTAGGAAAAAGCACGGGCCACAGATGCTACAATGATTTGTGTCTCTGTTTCCAAGATGCATCTTCAGCTCGGCAAAATCAACTTCTAAACTGACTGAGACCTGTCTCAGATGTTTTTTGGTTTACATGACTATAGCAACGTCCTGAGTTCTTTGAGTTAATTTAAGAATTATCAGTCCTTGGGAGGTGAGAGACCCCTGACTTTGCAGCCATGATAGACAGAAGTGCAGGTAACCTGGGACCCGATACTTGGGAC
>NW_012105518.1:0-311 GCF_000951045.1 Mandrillus leucophaeus | reverse complement strand
TCTCAGAATGCACAGAGACGCCCGTGTTCAGGAGCCACCCTGGGCGATGTCTGAGCCTCTGTGGTCACAGCTCCCGCTGGACAAGTTTCCACTGATGGGACAAGGACGATGGAGCAGTGAAGGGGACCCAGCTGAGGACTGACCACATAAAGCCCACAAAGAACTGAACAGCAACTAGGCACAGGACCAGTCCACACTGGGCTACTCACAGCCTTCTCCACCCCCACCTGCAACAGACTCAACACAGCGAACATGCAGATTCTGGAAGGTTCTTAGGTCTTTATTTGCTCTCTGAAATTCTAGGGTTTACT
>NW_012105517.1:325-1426 GCF_000951045.1 Mandrillus leucophaeus | reverse complement strand
CAAGGATATCTACAGGGGCATCTCCTTTAGGGCTCTCCCTACATGGCCAGGATGGTAGAACGAACACAGCTCTCAGCTTCCGTGAGAGCCAGCATATCACCCTGTCTGGCTTTTCCTAAACTGGCAGGAGCAGGTCAATCTGTTTTGTTTACGTTGCTCTGGCCTCTTTATTTTTTGAGACAGGGTCTCACTCCCGTTGCCTAGGCTAGCATGCAGTGGTGCGATTATGGCCCACTATAGCCTCGACTTCAATCCTCCTGCCTCAAGCCATCCTCCTGCCTCAGCCTCCCAAGTAGCTGGGACTACAGGCGCCAGCCACCATGCCCGGTTAATTTTTTATTTTTGTAGAGACAGGGTTTTGCCATCTTGTCCAGGCTGGTCTCCAACTTCTGAGCTCAAGCAATCTGCTTGTCTTGGCCTCCCAAAGTATGGAATTACAGGCATGACCCACTGAGCCTTGCCTGTTATTGCTATTTTAAAAAGAATTAATACATATTAAAAATCTTTTTCAGTTCTAATTTTGAATACGGTAAATATCAATAACAATATTATAAGTAAAGCTTTTCAGTGTGTTCAGTACTTTTTAAGAGTATAAAGGGGTTTATACTCTTAAAAAGTTGAGAGATTTTTTCAAATTGAGATTTTAAAAAATTGGGAATCACTAATCTAGAAGAACTGTTACAAATAATCACGCCCACATGTGCTCACCCTTAGAGACTGGATTCAATCCATTTGGGGCCTGAGCGAAGGGACTTGTGTAAAATTTCCCCAAGTGATTCCAAAGTGCAGGCTGAGTTGAGAACCTCTGCTGTAAACTGGAGAGATCCCAGTAAGAAATAAGCAGCTGGGCACAGTGGCTCATGCCTGTAATCCCAGCACTTTGGGAGGCCAAGGCGGGGGGATCACATGACGTCAGGAGTTCGAGACCAGCCTGGTCAGCATGGTGAAACCTTGTCTCTACTAAAAATACAAAAAAATTAGCTGGGTGTGGTGGCACATTTATGGCATCCTAGCTACTGGGGAGGCTGAGGCAGGAGAATCACTTGAACCCGGGAGGCGGAGATTGCAGTGAGCCGAGATCATGCCACTGCACTCCAGCCT
>NW_012105517.1:0-275 GCF_000951045.1 Mandrillus leucophaeus | reverse complement strand
TCATGCCACTGCACTCCAGCCTGGTAGACAGAATGAGACCCTGTCTCAAAAAAAAAAAAAAAAAAAAGAAGAAAGAAATAAGCAAAGATGGCCGGTTGTGGTGGCTCACACCTGTAATCCCAGAACTTTGAGAGGTTGAGGCAAGTGGATCACCTGAGGTCGGGAGTTTGAGACCAGCCTGACCAACATGGAGAAGCCCCGTCTCTACTAAAAATACAAAATTAGTTGGGCATGGTGGTACATGCCTGTAATCTCAGCTACTCAGGAGGCTGAGG
>NW_012105516.1:4245-4755 GCF_000951045.1 Mandrillus leucophaeus | reverse complement strand
AAAATTTAATCAAAAAGAGAGAGAAAACCTAGAGGAGCAATGATCTCTATTAACCTAAATATTTGAAATCTAGGCACCAGTGAAAGACAGAGTTCAGCAAAAGGGCAAAATACACAACTATATATGCCAGCAGGTGGGAGCATGGTAAATGGAGTATGTGCAGATTCTCTACTCATTGTTCTAAGTTTTTCATAATAAAGTAAGAAAAGTCCTTAACTAAGAGTGAAGATAGAAGAGGGGTGCTTGCAAGTTTTAGGATTAAGGAGAAAAAATGAGTGGTCGTCAAGGAACATAGGAAAGTGAGTGAATTAGAGAAATATAGTGTAATTACTAAGTAGACTTACGAGTCAATCTGAGGCAATATTAAGAGCCCACTTGACATTTAGGTTGGAAGTTTCTGGCTTGTCTTCTATAATGCCTGTCCACATCTCTCCTAGACATCATCTGTTTTGCCTTTTAAGGTCCATTTCTCACCCTTCTCTACCACCCTTCTCCACTCTACTCTTTTCC
>NW_012105516.1:0-925 GCF_000951045.1 Mandrillus leucophaeus | reverse complement strand
TGAACTGTTGCCCAGGCTGGAGAGCAGTGGTGCGATCTTGGCTCACTGCAAGCTCCGCCTCCCGGGTTCACACCACTCTCCTGCCTCAGCCTCCCTAGTAGCTGGGACTACAGACGCCCGCCACCATGCTGGGCTAATTTTCTATATTTTTAGTAGAGATGGGGTTTTCTGGTGTTAGCCAGGATGGTCTCAATCTCCTGACCTTGTGATCCACCCGTCTCGGCCTCCCAAAGTGCTAGGATTACACGAGTGAGCCACCATGCCCAGCCATACCTAAATATTTTTTAATGCTGCATTAGCAGTATGTCACCATTTCACAATTGACATATTCATTTTTATTTTATTTAGTAATTTAGTAATTACTTATTTAGTAATTTAGTAATCTTTATAATACTTCGTGTATAATCAGTAGGTTTTTTAGTAACATAGCATTTCTAGTTTGTGATAATTTTATGTTTAGAGTGTTATTTTCTTATTTTATAGCACTCCTTTAGATCATAAAATGTACCATAGGTTATGATTAGTTTCACTTGTATTCTGAAAAAGATGAAAGCTATTAAATCTTTGATCAGCAGGTAGTGACATGGACAGATATGTTTTATTAGGTCATTTTTGACAATATACTTATTGGACAAGGCTAAGGATAAAGTCAAGTAATCTAGTTAGAAAACTGTTTCAGTTTTCAAAGCAGGAGAAACTGAGTGCATAAAGTTTGAGCAGTGAGGCCGGGTGCAGAGGCTCACGCCTGTAATCTTAGCAATTTGGGAGGTTGAGGTGGGTGGATCACCTGAGGTAAGGAGTTCGAGATCAGCCTGGCCAACATGGCAAAACCCCGTCTCAACTAAAAAATGCAAAAATTGGCCTGGCATGGTGGCGTGTACCTGTAATCCCAGCTACTTGGGAGGCTGAGGCAGGAGAATCTCTT
>NW_012105515.1:389-1519 GCF_000951045.1 Mandrillus leucophaeus | reverse complement strand
TATTTGAAATATTCTCAGCAGATTTATATAAGAATGCCATATTCTCTTTACACATGTTGTGGTAAGTGTTTTCTATTTTTCCCTTATAATATGGATGAGTTTTTGCAACGTTATCATTATTTTATTTTGTATGGATGAAGAATTCAAAGTGAAGCGCAGCCACCTTAACCTGGAACTTTCTCTTTGTGAAGATTTTTGACATTTGATTTTGATTTCTTTTTTTTCTTTTTTTTTTTTTAATCATACTTTAAGTTTTAGGGTACATGCGCACAACGTGCAGATTTGTTACATATGTGTACATGTGCCATGTTGGTTTGCTGCACCCATTAACCTGTCATTTACATTAGGTATTTCTCCTAATGCTATCCCTCCCCCAGCCCTCCCCGCTATGACAGGCTCCAGTGTGTGATGTTCCCCACCCTGTGTCCAAGTGTTCTCATTGCTCAATTCCCACTTATGAGTGAAACATGCAGTGTTTGATTTTCTGTCCTTGTGATTTCTTAATAAATGTAACAATATTTACATATTCTTCTATAAAGTTTTACTTGTTCTGCTTTTCAAGAAAACCTCATTAAACCTACATTCTCAAAAATGTATTGACAATTCTTTTTATGTTATACTCTTCAGTCTTTTAAAATACTACAGCATCTATAGCAATGGCCCCTTTTTAATTGATTTGTCAATTGTTGCCTCTCCCATTTTTTCCTTGAAAATATTAGCAGAGTTTTATTAATTTTGTTACTTTGTTGAACATTGTTATGTGCCACCCATATGCTTCTTCAGAAAGTTCAGACAATTCCCCCAGCTACTGAGATTACTGCTGAAGATGGTGCTCGTCTATCAGCCATCTTTGACGATTGCCTTAGAAATGGAATACTAATTCTTCCAAGGACGTCAGTCTTTCCAAAAAGAGTCTGATTCAATAAATGAACAACATAAAAGTATAAATTCCCAGTCTTTCAAGATATCTGGGGACAACTTTAAATGCTATCCCAACTCCAGAGATTCTCATGTATTCATTCAGCTGAGGTCTTCATTGGAACATATGGGTCTATAGTCTGACTGCATGGTATCAAGGAGGTTAAAACATACATTTAACTATTAAAGAGATTATCAGTGTTGAAGACTCT
>NW_012105515.1:0-339 GCF_000951045.1 Mandrillus leucophaeus | reverse complement strand
AGGTCCTTCCTTAATCTGTAGCCTTGAATTGACTATTCTCCCTTTTTGTCTACTGATAAGGCTATAATGTTTAGGTTACTTCTTTCTGTCAGACCTCTACAGCCCACACTGTAAATGGAAAAGTACCTCTAAGTGGGGAAAATGCTAATGTAGGTGTCACTTCAGTGAATTCTTCTTATATTTAGGATCTTTGTTGTTAGAACTACACAGCCTTTAGATATGTACAGTCCTGTTCCAGGTTTTATTTTGTTTTGTTTTGTGGAAGAACTCCATCACAGTAGGAAGAGATACCTCAAAAATCAAGTTCTTTTTGAAATGTGATCTTTCTTCATAGTTGGT
>NW_012105514.1:0-1376 GCF_000951045.1 Mandrillus leucophaeus | reverse complement strand
GAAAGCTGTAACTCTGTGAGATGATTTCACAGAACACAAAGAAGTTTCTCAGAAAGCTTCTTTCTCTGCCTTATTCGGAAGAAATTTCCTTTGGCCCTATAGTCTTGAAACGGATCCGAAATACCTGTTCTCCGATTCCAGGGAAATAAGGCTAACAAAGAGATCCACGAAATAGAGATATAACACTGAGAGTGGAAGTCACACATCACAAACCAGTTTCTCAAAAAGCTTCTTTCCGGTTTTTCTCTGAGGATATTGCGATTTCAACCATAGACCTCTATGCGCTTCCAAATATCACTTTGCGAATTCCACACGAACAGGCTTAGCGAGCGGCTTCTTGAGGATAAAGCTGTAACTCTGTGAGATGAATTCACAGAACACTAAGCAGTTTTTCAGAAAACTTCTTTCTAGATTTCAACGGAGGATATTTCCTTTTTCAGCGTTGCCCTCCATAGGCTTCCAAATATCACTCTGTAAATTCCACAAGAACTGCTTTAGGGAAAGGTTTCTTGAAGGGAAAGCTGTAACTCTGTGAGATGATTTCACAGAACACAAAGAGGTTTCGGATCCGAAATATCTGTTCTCAGATTCCACAGAGATGTGTATAAGAGACAGGGATATTTCCATTGGCCCTATAGTCTTCAAAGGGATCCGAAATATCTGTTCTTAGATTCCACAAAAATAAGGCTAGCAAAGAGATCCACGAAATACAGTTGTAACTCTGTGAGCGGAAGTCACACATCACAAAGCAGTTTCTCAGAATGCTTCTTTCCAGTTATTCTCTGAGGATATTTTCTTTTTCACCATTGCCCTCTATGGGGTTCCAAATATCACTTTGCGAATTCCACAAGAACAGGATTAGCGAGCGGCTTCTTGAGGGGAAGGCTGTAACTCTGTGAGATGATTTCACAGAACACAAGGAGGTTTCTTAGAAAGCTTCTTTCTCTTTGTTATCGGAGTATATTTCCTTTGACCCTATAGTCTTCAAAGGGATCCGAAATATCTGTTCTCAGATTCCACAGAAATAAGGCTAGCAAAGAGATCCATGAAATACCGATGTAATTCTGAGAGATGAATTCACACAACACTAAGAAGTTTCTCAGAAAGACTCTTTCCAGATTTCATCGGAGGATATTTCCTTTTTCACCATTGAACTCTATGGGCTTCGAAATTTCACTTTGCAAATGCCAGAAGAACTCTCTTAGCGAAACTTTTCCTGAGGGGAAAGCTGTAACTCTGTGAGATGATTTCACAGAACACAAAGAAGTTTCCCAGAAAACTTCTTTCTCTTTGTTATCGGAGGATATTTCCATTGGCCCTATGGTCTTCAAAGGGATGAGAAATGTCTGTTCTCATATTCCACAGAAATAAGGCTA
>NW_012105513.1:0-4502 GCF_000951045.1 Mandrillus leucophaeus | reverse complement strand
AAAAAAAAGAATCTAGACCAGATCTTACAACTTTTACAAAATTAACTCAAGATTAGTCATAGACCAATGGTTGCCAGGGATTTGAAGGAGAATGAGTGGGGTAGGTGAAGTACAAAGAATTTTTTGGATAGAGAAACTATTCTCTATATTTACTCTGTATCTGAATCCACAGCTAAAGTCACCCCAAAATTAGAGATAGGAAAATTCCTACAAAGGACTGTCACAAACTGTCCCAAGATGGGGCTAGTTGGAATTCTAAAGAAAGGTGATCTGTTTAAAGAATTACAGGGGAAGTTTACAGAGTAAAGGTGCTAACTTATGTACTTTGGAAAGAAATGGAGTCTGTAAGACTAAAGGCAGAAAGATAAATACCACATGTGGGACCAAAAAAAAAAAAAAAATGAACTCATGGAGATAGATAGTAGAATGATAGTTACCAGAGGATGGAAAAGGCGGTGGGAAGAAAGGGATATAAGAAGATTGTTAATGTATATAAAAATACTGTTAGATAGAATAAATAAGATCTAGTATTCAGTAGCACAATAGGGTGACTTCAGTTAACAATGCCTTATCGTATATTTTGTTTATTTTTTAAAAATTAACTTTTTTTTTAAGTTCAGAGTACATGTGCCAGTTCATTATATAGGTAAACTTGTGTCACAGGTGATTGTTGTACAAATTATTTCACCACCCAGGTATTAAACTTAGTTCTCATTCAATATTTTTACTGATCCTATTCCTCCTCCCATCCTCCACCCTCCAATATACCCAGTGTGTATTGTTCCCCTCTATGTATCCATGCATTCTCATCATTTAGCTCCCACCTATAAGTGAGAACATGTGGTATTTGGTTTTCTGTCCCTGCATTAGTTTGCTGAGGATAATGGCCTCCATTTCCATCATGTTTCTGGAAAGGACAAAAATTTCGTTCTTTTTTATGACTGCATAGTATTCCATGGTATAACTGTACCACATTTTCTTTATCCAGTCTGTCATAGATGGGCATTTAGGTGGATTCCATGCCTTTGCTGCTGTGAATAGTGCTGCAATCAATGTATGCATGCATGTGTCTCTATAATAAAACAACTTATATTTCTTTGGGTATATACCCAGTAATGGGATTGCTGGGTCAAATGATATTTCTGTGTCAAATGATATTTCTGTTTCTAGGTCTTTGAGAAATTCCCACACTGTCTTCCAAAATGGTTGGACTAATTTCCACTCCTACTAACACTGTATAAGCATTCTGTTTTATCCTCAACCTGGCCAGCATGTGTAATTTTATGAATTTTTATTAATAGCCATTGTGACTGAAGAGAGACAGTATATCATTCTGGTTTTAATTTGCATTTATCTAATGTTCAGTGATGTTAAACTTTTTTATCATATGCTTGCTAAGCATATGTATGCCATTTTTTGAAAAGTATCTGTTCATGTCCTTTGCCCACCTTTTCATGGGTTTTTTTTTTTTTTAATTTGTTTAAGTGCCTTATAAATTCTAGGTATTAGACCTTTGTTAGATACACACTTTGCAAACATTTTCTCCCATTCTGTAGGTTTTCCATTCACTCTGTTGATAGTTTTCTTTGCTGTGTAGAGGGTCTTTAGTTCAATTAGATCCCATTTGCCTATTTTTGGTTTGGTTTCAATTGCTTTTGGCATATTCATTATGAAATATTTACCTGTTCCTATGTCCTGAGTGGTATTGCCTAGATTGTCTTCTGGGGTATTCATGGTTTTGGGTTTTCCATTTAAGTCTTTAGTCCATCTTCACATGCACACGTATGTTTATTGCGGCACTATTCACAATAGCAAAGACTTGGAATCAACCCAAATGTCCATCAGTGACAGACTGGATTAAGAAAATGTGGCACATATACACCATGGAATACTATGCAGCCATAAAAAAGGATGAGTTTGTGTCCTTTGTAGGGACATGGATGCAGCTGGAAACCATCATTCTTAGCAAACTATCACAAGAACAGAAAACCAAACACCGCATGTTCTCACTCATAGGTGGGAACTGAACAATGAGATCACTTGGACTCGGGAAGGGGAACATCACACACCGGGGCCTATCATGGGGAGGGGGGAGCGGGGAGGGATTGCATTGGGAGTTATACCTGATGTAAATGATGAGTTGATGAGTGCTGATGAGTTGATGGGTGCAGCACACCAACATGGCACAAGTATACATATGTAACAAACCTGCACGTTATGCACATGTACCCTAGAACTTAAAGTATAATAATAATAAATAAATAAATAAATAAATAAATAAATGAAATGAATGAGAAAAGAAAAAAAAAAAGTCTTTAGTCCATCTTAATTTTTGGTGTAAGGAAGGAGTCCACTTTCAATCTTCATATGGTTTGCCAGTTATTCCAGCACCATTTATTGAATAGGAAAACCTTTACCCATTGCTTGCTTTTATCAGTTTTGTTAAAGATCAGATGGTTTGTAGGTGTGAGGTCTTATTTCTGGGTTTATTCTGTTCCTTGGTCTGTGCGTCTTTTTTTGCATCAGTACCATGCTGTTTTGGTTACTGTAGCCCTGTAGTATATTTTGAAGTCAGGTAGCATGATGCCTCCTGCTTTGTTCTAGTTGTGTAGTTTTGCCTTGGCTATTTTGACATTTTTGGTTCCATATTAAATTTAAATAGTTCTTCTTAGTTCTGTGAAGAATCTTAATGGTGGTTTAATAATAATAGTATTAAATCTGTAAATTGCTTTGAGCATTATAGCCATTTTAACAATATTGACTCATCCTATCCATAAGTATGGAATTTCTTTTTCATTTGTTTGTGTCACCTTTGATTTCTGTGAGCATTGTTTTGCAGTTCTGCTTACAGAGGTCTTTCATGTCCCTGGTTAGCTGTATTCCTTGGTACTTTATTCTTTTCTGGCAATTGTGAATGGGATTACATTCCTGATTTGGCTCTCAGTGTGAACTGTTTTTGCTGTATAAAAATATTAGTGATTTTAGTACATTGATTTTGTATCCTGAGACTTTGGCAAAGTTGTTTATCGACTTAAGAAGCTTTTGGACTGAGACCATGGGGTTTTTCTAGATCATGTCATCTGCAAGCAGAGATGGTTTTACATCCTGTCTTTCTCTTTGGGTGCCTTCTTTTCTTTCTTCCTTGCTTCCTTGCTTTCTTGCTTTTTATTTATTTATTTATTTATTTATTTATTTATTTATTTTTTGACTGATTGTCCTGGACAGTACTTGCAATACTATGTTGAATAAAAGTGATAAGAGAGGGCGTTCTTGCCTTGTGCCAGTTGTCAAGGGGAATTTTTCCAGCTTTTGCCCGTTCAGTATGATGTTGGCTGTGTGTTTACCATAGATAGCTCTTATTATTTTCAGGTAAGAATATACATATTTGTTATTATTTGAAATACTTTAAATCATAAAGAAAAAAATGGAAAGCTATATAATCATTTTGTAAAGGCAGAATACATTTAATACCCATATCTGATAAGACTGTCAAACAAGTTGTGATCAAATAAAAATATCACTCTATAAGTAGGATAATCTAAATAAATTCCTAGCAAAAGAATCAAATAATGAGACAAAAATACCCTACTAGCATATAAGACTTGTACTAGGAAAAAGGATTTATTCAGTAACCAGAATGCTAATATAATTCATCATAATTACACATTAAAGTTTTTTCTATAGATTATGTCAATAAAATCAAGGTAACCCACAAGCCTTGCCAGGTTTTATTACTAGAGAGTTCATCTGTTTATTAGACAAACTTTTTAATGAAACTATTATAATGGTCAAAACAAATGAGTATTATTGAGAATAACCCTAAAATTCATAATTATTGGTGGACTTCCACATGTTTGAAGATGCACACCATGTTTTCAAAATGAATGTATAATATTTTAAATCCCAAAAGTGGTATGTATTTTCTTCTGAAGCAGCAACATTTAGTAGCTAGAATGGTAGGAATTGAAATCTAGTTTCTTTACTGACAATCTTTGTGTACCTATGCAGATCACTTAACCTGTCTGTCTCTGTTTCTCATATAAAAATGTAATATAGTTTCTATCTCATAGGATTATTTATAAGTATTAAATAATTAATATATGTAAAGATTTGGAATAGTACCCAGTTTATAGCAAGTGAATACAAATATTAGTATCACTAATATTAGCACTGCCATTACCACTACTACTCCCACTATTATCAGTGATTCCAAATTGTGATCAGGTCCAGGTATCTTGGTATACAGAGGAGGCAATTAGCAACTATTATACTTTAAAGAATAATATATACCATAAAACATTCAACTTGTAAGTTTTCTAAAACTTGTTCATAATAAAGAATTGATCTAGGAATTGTATATTGAAAAATTTAAAAAGCAGTTTTTAGAAGGAATAAAAGGTGATTAGACAAACATCAAATTTAATTTTATTTAATTTAATGGCTTGCTAGCATTTAAGTCCATAAGTCTGTGCCACCCAACTGGTGATTTTTTTGGATTTCCG
>NW_012105512.1:0-5777 GCF_000951045.1 Mandrillus leucophaeus | reverse complement strand
GGGGAAAATCAGGCTAAAAGCATAAGAAATGGAGCAAAATACATAAATTTAACACAGCCAAAAGAGAACTCGTTAATTTTCCCCCACTTCCCTCTTAGTGTTTGCCATCTTCCACTTTCATAATTCATGCTCAGACCAAAAAATCTGGGAATTGTTCTGTATTCTACTCTTTCCTTACCCCCATGTAATCCACCCGTAAATGCTACAAACTCTGCCTTCAAAACACATCCCCATTCTCAAACACTTGTTTACTATCACTATTAAAATTTTAGTCAAGTCTCTCACATCAGCAATCTCTTCCCTAAACTATCATCACAATTCCCGCCCCCCGCAATGTACCTGCCTCATTTTGGCCCTATAATCAATTCTCAAGGCAGAGTGATCTTTTAAAAACAGAAATTAGGTCTCATCTTACACGCCTCTTGAAAACTTTCCAGTTGTTTTACTTCCTAAATAGAGGAACATTCTACTTTATTACAATGCCAACACCTTACTCATTACAGTGGCCTGTACAAACTTACCTCGTCTAGCCTCTACCTACCTTTCAGATATTGCCTCCTTCCGCTTTTCCTGTGGTTTACCATATTCAAGCCCACTGACCCTCTCTCATTACTGGATTAAGCCAGGTTCATTTCTGTTTTGAGACCAATGTACTAGATGTTCTCTATACCTAAAATATTCTTTTCCCAATAATTTGGGAAATACTGTAGCTGTCTATCTTTTATCATTCAAATGTCTGTTTGAATGTTATCTCCTCAGAAGAGCCACTCTAACACTCTGTTTAAATTTTCCCCCAGTCAGTCTCTGTCACATTACCTTATTTTGATTCTCTACTTATTTTCTTATGGATATATTCATTTATTTGATCAATGTCTATCTATCAACAATAGGATGTAAGCTTCATCAGGCCAGGGTCCTTGTCTCTCTTGCTAACTGCCATAAATCTATCATTAGATTGAGTGTGGCCTTTAATAGGAGTAAGTTTATCAAATAAATAAAGGAAGGAAAATGGGGGAAAAAAGAGAAACTAAGAACACATAAAAAGGGAAGTAGAAACAAAATGAGTAGAGATAGAGCTGATGCCTCTTTCAGAATCCAAGCCCATAAATGTGGGGTCTATTCTGTGGCTTTTCCTCTGTGTGGGCAGAGTTGGTTTTTGAAACGGACAAAGTCAGTGACAATCAATTATCCATAAGAATGCCTTTTCAAACCCTTCCCCTTTTAACATTTCTGCCTCCATTCACGTGACCCTTTCTCTCAGTTCTCTATGCTTTCTGAGCTGGACCACCTTGTTCTGATCTTGACTATTCCCAGTCCATCCAGTGCACTGGTGCCAAATTAATCTTACTAAAAACAGTATGCATGATGTCACCTTCCAGCTCAAAACACTCTTCAAGTGGTTCTCATTATCTAAGGGTAAAGGTCAAACATTTTAGCTTAGCACACAAGACCACAGGAGTGCTCCCAGACAACCCTCCCAGCCTTATCTCCCCTGGCTCCTCAACAGGAACCCAGTCCTAGTGAAACTGGGGACTCCTTAGCCCTTTGAACGCATGTTGTCCACTCCCCATCTTGCCCGTTGAACTTAGGATGATGAAAATCTTCTCCTCTTCTATTCAGCTTTTAACCAGCAATCATGGTCCAGACAGAATCCCAAAGGAACTTTTAAAAAAATCCTAAAATGCTTATTATTCTTTATTGTAGCTTTGGCCATTATCACACATTACTTCTAAATGATCATTATTTTTTCCTTAAGTTTTGTTTCCTTGAAGGCTGGAAATATATTTTTGTATTTTTTCTCACTCCTCTCAACTCAAACTTAGAAAATAGATTTTTCTTTACTTTATCCCCTTCCTCAGACTCAAACTTTGACATGTTACTGAAAAACTTACAGAGACTGTATTTACTAACCTGGAAGGAGGGATGATAATGGTAGGTTTGCAGATTTGCTACAAGAATTAAATGAGATAATGCATGTAATAAGTTTAGCACAGTGCCTGGCATTTAAAAAGCCAGGTTCATTTCTGATTATATTCATCTATTGCATATATTATACTATATTCATCTATTACAATGAAGTAGGTTAACAAATCAATTGATAAATTAATCAAATAATCTATTTAGAAACTGTAAAACACTGCTGGTTATGATATGGATTTATTTATACTGTAAGTACAACTCTCCAAAACATACATATAGTAAACACAAGTTAAGCTTTTTTAAAAGGATATGACTTCTGATTTTCAGTACCATCACTATAACCTGTAACCTGACCCAGTAATTCTTAACCTCTTGTAAAACTGAAACCCCTTTAAAAATCGTATTAAAGCCCTTGGATCTCTCCCTAGAAAAACACATATACATTAAAAAATGTATGTATAACTCTGGAGAGCTTCATTGTCCCTTCTAGCCTATGCATGAATTTCTGGCAATCTATTCAAACTTTATCAAGCCATAAAGCCCAATGTTCAGAAACCCAGTATCAAGACTGTTCACTCTGTCCGTTCCTGGCTCTTTGACAATACTGCATTGATTACCAAACACCAATCTCCAGCAGAAGGCATGAACTCACTTTTTTAAAAAAGGCAAATTAAATGAAGTAAAAGAAAACCGAAAACCAAAGTAATGAAGAAATATGTTTCTTTCAACACTTTTGTAACAAGTGCAACAGGCTGCTTTCACATTGGATTTCAAAAACACGGACCACTAATTTTTGGCTATTTCTTTTCTACAAATGAGATAGAAATTACAATATCATGAGAAATCCCAAGTTCACCTTCAGATCTGGGGTTTTAGTTTGCAGAAAGAAAGGTCTTTTCTTTTCTTTTCTTTTCTTTCTTTCTTTCTTTCTTTCCTTCCTTCCTTCCTTCCTTCCATCCTTCCTTCCGTTTCTTTCTTTCTTTCTTTCTTTCTTTCTTTCTTTCTTTCTTTCTTTCTTTCTTTCTTTCTTTCTTTCCTGTTTCTCTCTTTCTTTTTCTTTTTCTCTTTCTCTTTCTTTTCCTTCCTCCCTACCTGCTTTAAAGTTATTGAATACATGATTGGTGCCATGTAGTTTGCTAAAAATTAGGCAGATAGTAACGAGCAACAGTTTCTGCCCTAACAAATCTTCCAGTCTCTTGAAAAATACAACATCACTAATTACTTATATGAATGGATAAGTGGTAACAAGATAATATGTACCAATAATTAGATGTACCAATAACATAATATGTACTAACAAGGACAATTGTTGGATGTTATAAGAGTATACAACTGGAGAAGAAAAGCTCCCCTCGGGATCAGAGGAAGTTTCTTGGAGAAAGACGCATTTTTACTGAGATCTGAAGACTGGCTAGGAGTCAACCAGATGAAATATGTGGAATGAGGGGATTGGCATGGTGTGATAGGAGAGTCACCAAGGCAGGAAAGAATATCCTAGGAACTCAAAGAACAACATCGCTGTTGGAAGGTGGAAGAACTATGGAAAGCATTGTAAGTTATATATTTGTTAGGAATACCTTTGATTTCAAGTCATAGGTAACAGTGGCTTTAAAATATGGGTTGAATTTTTCTTATATAATAGACATTTTAGAGATAAGCAATTACCCAAACTGCTTCAGCTATCCATTGATATCACCAGTGACCCAGATTTCTTCTGCTCTTCCTCCTGTCATGATGAGTGCATTTTCTTTCATTCTCATGCTTGCCATTTCATGGTTATAAGATGGCTGCTGAAGCTCCAGGCATCACCACCATATTCAAGACAGGGAATAATGAAGGAAAAGTGGCAGCACCAGCTACATCTCTCAGGCCGTCATGGGGAAAGTTGACTGAAGAGGCAGAGATGATATGTGGTGAGAGAAAGATATTAATCTTGTAAAAATGCCTGAGACATGAATGGAGATGATGGTAGTATAGAGGGGAAGAAGAGGGATTCAGGAAACAGAAGGTTTAGGATAACTAACTAGTCATAGGATTGTTATGTATAGAAAATGCAGTCATGTGTGTGAGTGCACTTTAAAACTATAAACTTTTATATGAAATTCATGCATTTTAAGGTCAGAATTTGACAAGTTTGCTATTAAGATACACGTTGTCCTTGAATTTAAAACTCCTCTTTCATTGGAACTCTTGAAAGAAATAAAATGCGGTTGATTCATTTCATAAAATAAAGGTATGTTCTGATCCTTTTTCCTTAAAAAAGTCAAAATTTCACTTCCCAGTGAGGTAGAAAAGACAAAAAACATCCCCAGACCAACTGTATTTGCTCCCTCCAGCTTAATAAAATAATCGAACTTATGTGCTTATACCAAGGAAAACCCAACTGCAGCAGATAAAAGGATAGCTTTAAAGACACGAGGAAAAGCTCCAGTCTGCCTTCAGTAAGGTGAATCCTTCCACAGAAAAAAAGGTGGTGATGGAGGGTGGGGGGCACTAAACCCACATCCTAATATGAATCTCATAAAAAATTAGAATTTCTCATTTTTCTATAACCGCTACTATTAGAATTCATTCCCAGGCTGAGATATTCTTTTTATTTCAACTCTCACATTAACAGTCCAAGAATAAACCCTTGATTAAAGAAAAAGGATTACAGTGAAAGGGTTGAAATAAGCTTAATTGTAGAGGTGTGATTAATGCCACAGTGATAGACTCCCAGGTAATGATTTTTAAAATTTTATAGGAAATGTTTAACAAGATGATTGCCTGACTATAAAATTCTCTGTATAAGAAAATAGTCCTTGAAAGCAGCATTGGGCCCTATTGCACTAATACATTTATGAATGGCAACATTTCTTTTATAGTTGTGATGAATGCTAAAGTAGAAACTTTATTATAATGATTTTGGACCCAGAACTGTGAAAATAGAGGGCAGAATATGAACATTTTACCAGATCAATCAATTTTCATTTAAAATTCTACTTATTGTGTATGGTATCAAACTATGAAAATGTAACATTTCAAACTAGTGATTTCTATCCTACCAAAATTGCAGTACTTATTTGGGTTTTGAAGTAGATAGGATCAGTGTTAGAGACAGCATGGTGTAGCCAAAAAAAAAAGAAAAAGAAGGAAAGAAAAGAAAAGAAAAGAAAAAAAACCAGATTGAAATACCTGTGTTGTAGTTTCTTCTTTTATTTAGTCATTCAATCTACGAGCATTTGTACAAGGCCTAATAATTGTAAGACACTGAAATAGAAAGACCCCAGATGTTTCTAGGTATTCTTCTTGAGAAATGCTCAGGCTCCACAGGGTAGGAACACAGAGGCAGACACATAATTGAAACATCATAAACAGTATGACCTTGTGTTCATTTTCAATGAAAGCATATAAGTTTATGGGAACATAGAGGAGAGAAATTCATCTCAAGAGGATGTGGGTTAAAAAGGGGCTTAGGGGCCGGGCATGGTGGCTCACACCTGTAATCCCAGCACTATGGGAGGCTGAGGTGGGCAGATCATGAGGCCAGGAGTTCGAGGCCAGCCTGACCAACATGGTGAAACCCCGTCTCTACTAAAAATACAAAAATTAGCTGGCGTAGTGGCGCACGCCTGTAGTCCCAGCTACTCGGTAGGCTGAGGCAGGGGAGTCGCTTGAACCTGGAAGACAGAAGTTGCAGTGAGTCAATGTCGTGCCACTGCACTCCAGCCTGGCGACAGAGCGAGACTCAGTCTCAAAAAAAAAAGGTAGGGGCGGGGAGGGGACAGGGTGCGGCGCTAAGGAAAGCTTCCAGTAAGCACGAGCACATGAATTAGGACTTGAAGTCTTCTCTTACACAGGGGACTGAG
This sequence comes from Mandrillus leucophaeus, assembly GCF_000951045.1. NCBI lineage: Eukaryota > Metazoa > Chordata > Mammalia > Primates > Cercopithecidae > Mandrillus > Mandrillus leucophaeus. The sequence continues at coordinate 9 of NW_012105512.1, read as the reverse complement.
CCAGTTCAA
>NW_012105511.1:3028-3719 GCF_000951045.1 Mandrillus leucophaeus | reverse complement strand
AAACAAACAAACAAACAAACAAACAAAAAAGGCCATATTAAACCTGGAGCAAACTAGAAGTTAATATGGAAAATGGAAATATAATCATAATATGGTACACAGGGCATTGTGGCAATTTATAGTCATAATATTGGAAACTGAATATTGGTTTAACAAAAAGTTATGATTTACATCAGAGAAATGCAAATTAAAACCAAATGGAGATACAGTCTCACACTAGTCAGAAGGGCTATTATTAAAAAGTCAAAAAATAACAGCTGTTGGCAAGGATGCAGAGAAAATCTAATGCTTATACACTGTTGATAGGAATGTAAATTTGTTAAATCCTGTGGAAAACAGTATGGAGATTTCTCAAATAACTAAAAATAAAACTATCATTCTACCCTGGAATCCTACTACTGGGTTTCTACCCAAAGGAACAGAAGTTGTTTTATCAAAAAGATGCCTGGCTTGGCTGGGCGAGGTGGCTCACTCCTATAGTCCCAGCACTTCGGGAGGCTGAGGTGGGTGAATCACTTGAGGTCAGGAGTTCGAGACTAGCCTGGCCAACATGGTGAAACCTCGTCTCTACTAAAAATAAAAAAATTAGCTGGACATGGTGGCTCACGCCCGTAATCCCAGCTCTTTGGGAGGCTGAGGCAGGAGAATCGCTTGAACCTGGGAGGTGGAGTTTGCAGTGAGCTGAGATTAC
>NW_012105511.1:0-1408 GCF_000951045.1 Mandrillus leucophaeus | reverse complement strand
GTGAGCTGCCGTGCTGGGCCAGAGAGTAACAGATCGTTAACCTGGTATTCAAATACCCACAAATCCCTGCTCCTAAGCTTCCTAACTGTAGACCTATTTATCCCATGTCTGTAGGCCAAGATTATGTAAAACTGAACTGCCGATGGGTTTACATGGTTCACTCCAGGTGGACTGAATCCCTTTACCATCATACTTCCAAAGCTTACCAGTCCCTTAGGTCTATCAAATGCCACTTCCTCTTTCTAGCCTTGCCCTCTTCCCTTCAGCTAAAAGTAACCTCTGCCTGACTTAATGGCTCATTCCTGTAATCCCAGCTTTTTGGGAGGCTGAGGTGGGAGAATGGCATGAACCCGGGAGGCAGAGGTTGCAGTGAGCCAAGATCGTGCCACTACACTCCAGCCTGGGTGACAGAGCAAGACTCTTTTTTTTTTTTTTTTTTTTTAATAGAGTTGGAGATCTCAGTATGTTGCCCAGGCTGGTCTTGAACTCCTAGAAACAAGGGATCCTCCTTTCTCAGTCTTCCAAAATGTTGGGATTAAAGGCATGAGCCACCAAGTTTGGCCAAGAATCTCTAAATCTTTAAAGAAAAAAACAAGTAACAGAATATCGTATTGAGGCATGAAGTTTCAAGACACATAAGACCCTACTCCCATCCCAGTGTACGCATGTGTGTGGGCATGGCGAATGTGCAAACTGGCTTAGAGGTAAGAGTGTTTTGGAATCAGCACTTGAGAAGGTAGTGAAAACGGTTTTTGTTATATTTAGAATGTGGTCTGTAGGTATTTAAATTTTTCTTGAATTGATTCTTACGCAAAAAAGCCTCCTTTGCATGGAGGCTCTGTTTATTGTGATTAATTATAGTACTCCAGCAAGGGGAACTTGTTTCTCTTTCTACAGAGACTGCTCTGGGACATAAGTTATGTCCCTTGGGGTGAAGTATTTCACAAGTAAATATCTTACATATTTGAGAAATCTTCCATTACAAGGCTTAAGTTTAATCCTCATAGGGCCTTCAATTTTCTTAGTTAAGTGATGGCAAGAAGATAGAGGCAGCTAAAAGGAAATGAAGAGAGAAGGCAATTAATAAAAGAGAAGGTCTGAAAGAAAAGTGGCAGAGATTGAGGGCCTTCTACTGGACCTGGAAATTGAAGTAAGGGTTCTCTTCCACAGTCAGCTCCTAGTGTATCTGATGCTACTCTGTTTGCACAGTGAGTTGTCTTCCTGGAAGGCACGGTAGCCTGAGGTTCCAAGGCTGGGGCTGAGTAACCTGAGATTCAGTAACAGAGGAGACTTGCAAGCACAATTTATTTATTTATTTATTTATTTTTGAGACGGAGTCTGGCTCTGTCTCCCAGGCTGGAGTGCAGTGGCCGGATCTCGGCTCACTGCAAGCTCCGCCTCCCGGGTT
>NW_012105510.1:7034-8508 GCF_000951045.1 Mandrillus leucophaeus | reverse complement strand
AAACCAGAATCATTGTATAAAAGCTGCATATTTTACGTGAACAAGGGAAAAAACAAAGAAGAAAAGAAAAAAAATTACAAATTCAACTACCCAAAAAGATCCATCATTTATCATTCTGTGAGCACCGTCCCAAGCATCTCTGTATGTACATATATAAATGAAAGAAAAAGGGATATTTCATCAAAACCAGAATCATTGTATAAAAGCTGCATATTTTTTTTTAAGTGTTCAGTTTTACTTTACTTCATTTTAACAAAAAGAAAACCCTGTAATCATTCAACAGGTTATTCTTGCCAACAGCACAGATAAAGCCAATTAACCGAGGTAGTGGTAGAGCAGTAGAGAAAGAGTTTAATAATCATAGGGCCAGTCAAGTCTAAGGACAGGAGTTATTACTCAAATCAATTCTCTCCAAAGGTTTAGAGGTTAGGGTTTTTCAAGGACAGTTTGGTTGGCAGGGGCTCAGGAATGGGGAATGTTAATTGCTTTGGTTGAGATGAAATCATAGGGGGTTGAAGCTGTGTTGTGCTGAGTCAGTTCCTGGGTGGGAGTCACAATAGCAGATCAGCCAGTTTCATGGTATGGGTTACCAGTCCAAGTGGCACCAGCTGGTCTAACAAAATGTAGGGTCTGGAAAATACCTCAAACACCAATCTTAGGTTTCACAATAGTGATGTTATCTATAGGAGCAATTGGAGAGGTCATAAATCTTGTGACCTCTAGCTACATGACTCCTGAACCATAATTCTAACCTTGTGATTAATTTGTTAATTTTACAAAGGCAGTTTTTGTCCCTGAGCAAAGAGTGGTTTAGTTTCAGGAAGGGGCTGTTTTCAGCTTTGTTTTGAAGTTTAAACTGTGAAATAAATTCTTCCTATAGCTAGCTTGGCCTACACCCAGGGGTGAATACGGGAGGCTTGGAGGTTAGAAGCAAGATGGAGTGAGTTAGGTTAGATTTCTCTCATTGCTATAATTTTTGCAAAGGTGGTTTCAACCCTATAATAATACTGATAAATTGCTGAACTTCAGAATAATTTTTCTCCCCAACAAATTATTCTAAAAGGAACATCATTTATTTACCATTTTCAAGTGAATTAATTCAGACTTTTATAATGATCAAAAGGCAATGAGTTCACCTTTCTTCTCTGAACACATGCATAGCAATGACAGATTAAAATTTTTTTAACTTTTATTTTAGGTTCAGGGGTACTTCATGTGCAGGTTTGTTATATAGGTAAATTGCATGTTGCAGAGGTTTGGTGTACAGAATATTTCATCACCCAGATAATAAGCATAGTACCCAATACATAAGTTTTCAATTCTCACTCTTCTACCACCCTCCACCCTCAAGTAGGCCCCAGTGTCTGTTGTTTTCATCTTTGTGTCTATATGTACTCAATGATCAGCTCCCACTTATAAGTGAAAACATTGGCCGGGCGTGGTGGCTCATGCCTGTAATCCCAGCACTTTGGGA
>NW_012105510.1:0-2136 GCF_000951045.1 Mandrillus leucophaeus | reverse complement strand
AGGCAGAGATTATGGGGTTTTCTAGGTGTAGAATTACATCATCTGCAAGCAGAGATAGTTTGATTTCCTCTCTTCCAATTTGGATGCCCTCTATTTCTTTCTCTTGCCTGATTGCTCTGGCAAGGACTTCCAGTACTATGTTGAATAGTAGTGGTGAGTCTTGTTCCAGTTTTCAGGGGAATGCTTTTAGCTTTTCCCCATTCAATATGATGCTGGCTGTGGGTTTGTCATAGATGGCTCTTGTTATTTTGAAGTATGTTTCTTTAATGCCTAGTTTGTTAGGGGTTTTTAACATGAAGGGATGTTGAATGTTATCAAAAGCCTTTTCTACATCTACTGAGACAATCATATGGTTTTTGTTTTCAGTTCTGTTCACGTGGTGAGTCGCATTTTTTGATTTGCATATGTTGAACCAACCTCGCATCCCAGGAATAAAACCTACTTGATCATGGTAGATTAGCTTTTTGATGTGCTGCTAGATTTAGTTTGCGAGTATTTTCTTGAGGATGTTTGCATTGATGTTCATCAAGGATACCGGCCTGAAGTTTTCCTTTTTTGTTGCATCTCTGCCAGGTTTTGGTATCAGGGTGATGTTGGCCTTATAGAATGAGTCATAGAGGAGTCCCTCCTCCTCAATTTTTTGAAATAATTTTAGTAGGAATTGTACCAGCTCTCCTTTACACATCTGGTAGGATTCAGCTGTGACTCCATCTGGTCTCAGACTCTTTTTGGTTCGCATGCTTTTTATTACTGATTCAATTTTGAAACTCGTTATTGGTCTGTTAACATAGTCCAAAATTTCTTCCTGGTTCAGTCTTCTGAGGTTGTTATGTGTCTAGAGATTCATCCATTTCTTCTAGGTTTTGTAGCTTGTGTGCATAGAGGTGTTCAGAACAGTCTCTGAGGTTTTTCATGTTTCTGTGGGGTAAGTGGAAGCATTTTCTTTGTCATTTCTGATTGTGTTCATTTGGATATTCTCTTTTTTCTTTATTAGTCAAACTTGTGATCTATCTAGCTTATTAATTTTTTCAAAAAATCAGCTCCTGGATCTGTTGATTTTTTTTTTTTTGGTATGGTTTTTGGATCTCTTTCAGCTTTGATTTTGGTTATTTCTTGTCTTCTGCTAGCTTTGGGATTGGATTGCTGTTGGTTCTCTAGTTCCTCTAGTTGTGATATTAGATTGCTAATTTGAAACCTTTTTAACTCTTTGATATGTGCTTTTCTTGCTATAAATTTCCCTCTTAACACTGCCTTAGTCATGTCTCAGAGATGCTGGTATGTTGTATCTTTGTTCTCGCTAATTTTAAAGAATTTCTTGAATGTTCTCTGAATTTCAATATTTACCCAAAAGTCATTCAGAAGCAGGTTGTTTAATTTCCATGTAATTATATGGTTTTGAGCAATTTTCCTAGTATTGATTTTTATTTTTGTTGTGCTGTTACAAGAACATGGCTGATATAATTTTGTTTTATTTTGAATTTGCTGAAGATTGTTTTAGATCCAATTGTGTGATCAGTTATAGAGTATATGCCATGTGCAGATAAGAAGAATATATATTCTGGATGGAGTACAGTGGCTCACACATGCAATCTCAGCACTTTGGGAGGCTGAAGCAGGCAGATCACTTGAGGTCAGGAGTTCAAGACCAGCCTGGCAAACATGGCAAAACCCTGTCTCTACTAAAAATTCAAGAATTAGCTGTGTGTGATGGCACATGCCTATAATCCCAGCTACTTGGGTGGGTAGGGCATGAGAATCACTTGAACCTGGGAGGCAGAAGTTACAGTGACCAAAATCATGCCACTGCACTCCAGCCTGGGTGACAGAGTGAGACTCTGCCTCAAAAAAAAAAAAAAAAAAAAAAAAAAGAAAGAAAGAAAAGAAAAAAGAAAGAAAACAACAACAAAAAGAAAAAAGAAAAAAAAAACAGTGTATATTCTATTGTTTTGGGGTGGATTGTAGATGTAGATGTTCTGTAGATGTCTATCAGGTCTATTTGGTCAAATGTCAAGACATTCAGGTCCTGAATATCTTTGTTACTTTTCTGCTTCATTGGTCTGTCTAATACTGTCAGTGGGATGTTGGGGTCTCCCATTATTATTGTGTGGTTGTCTGTCTCTTTGTAGGTCTCTAAGA
>NW_012105509.1:1529231-1534151 GCF_000951045.1 Mandrillus leucophaeus | reverse complement strand
TATACCTGATGTAAATGACGAGTTGATGGGTGCTGACGAGTTGATGGGTGCAGCACACCAACATGGCACAAGTATACATATGTAACAAACCTGCACATTATGCACATGTACCCTAGAACTTAAAGTATAATAATAAAAAATAATTTAAAAAAAAGTTAATGTTGATTTAACTGTGTTCATTGTTGATGAGTTAATGTTGATGAATTAATGTTTAATTCAACTGTGCAAAATATTTTCACTGATCCCTTTATGTCCTTAAGTATGTGATTGTATAGGGTCTAATGACATATTATATTCTGCCCTGCTATCTTATTTGCTTACCTGTCTTATTATTGTCAAGTTTATAATTCTTCAATACTATGATTTATGTCTTGCTTATTTTTTTTAAATCCTGGAGAATCTTACATACTGGTTTTCTCATAATAGTTATTCAATAAATATTTGTTGAATTGAATGACCCACTGCTACAGAGATCTTGAGTATTGATAGGGATATAGGAGGAAAAGATTTGGCTTGCCAGACTGCCTTGTAAACATAAACACTCTTTATATAGACAACAATATTAACTGCCTTCTCGACAGGTCTGACATTGGCATTCAACCCGTATTAGAAGTGTAAGTACATTTCCAGTTTTGTAACTGGATTCTATCTCATGTGCTTCTGTTACTTCAAATGAAAGCTCTACTTATATCTTTTTGTTGCTTTTTTAACTTAGGAACAGTTCAGAGTTTATCTGGCTGGGATACATTTTTCACCTATTTTACAGATAAAATCAATCAGTTTCAGGAAGAGTTCAGTAGCTCTGTGGGAGCTGTGTGAAAGCCCAGGGTAGGAGATGCAATGTGTTTGCTTTCTGCTTTCCACACGTTTTTCCTGTCAGTTTTCAGTCAGGTTCTGCAATAACATTCAGCCCCTCTTTGGAAAAATTATAGCCTTCCTAAAGAATAACAATGTGGCCTCCTAACATAGGAAAGAATATTGGCAGCTATGAAAGACAAAAAGTCGCTAGCATTACTTATGAATATACATTTGGTATTTCAACAATATAGGTATGGAAAGCAAATTAATTAACCATAGGAAGGTCCAAATAATACAAGGCAGATTTTAGTGGAGCTTAAGTTAGAGAGTTTACAGTGAAAACTTGATGACATGTCAATGTAGAAGTTGTTTGTATTGAGTTGAAATTCTATGCTGCTCTCTTTTCTAACTGTATAATCATCTTCCTACTCCCTCTACATTACACAGCCAGAAGGAGCCACATAAGATCCCAGAAAATTGAGACCTTGATAAAAAAATTATTTCATTGACAAAACCTCTTCAACAGCTGGCATCGTCATGACACTGAGGTGAACACCACTTATCCAGCTGAATCCCAACACACACATGCTTTTTCACTTAAAAAAAAAAATTACCTTAGTAACAGTGTTTATACTTCAAGTAAGAAAGTAGGAATTAAAAACCAATCAAAAATGTACCTCAGTCTCATATGAGAAGGACCCTTTAATTTGCAGCCACAAATATGTTTTCCAGTTACATTCGATTCATTGTCAGTTCCCCTCGAACTAGATCTATGGAGTCTTTTCCAATTCTAGTTCCCATTTCTGAGAGCTCAGTACCAGACTACACCTCCTTCAACCGTTGTTACACAGATAATCACAGTAATGGGCTACAAGTCCAATCCAGGCTTCAGTATTTTTAAAGAGACAACACAGCAATTAACTTCAAATCTCCTATAAACATCTCACATCGAAGTGTTTTGGGAACTTTACAAACAGGATATATCTAACCTCTCCTCCCAGCCTCTAGTAACTATTCTACTTTCTACTTCTATGGGAGGTTAATCAGCAAGTACAAAGCTGCAGTTAGACAGAAGGAATAAGCTCTGATGTTCTATTCCACAATAGGGTGACTATGGCTAACAAAAATGCATTATATATTTCAAAATAGCTAAAAAGAGAAAATTCAAATGCTCTTATCGTAAAGAAATGAAAAGCGTTTGAGGTAATGTGTTGCGGGAAGTCAAGGGCCCCACATGGAGGGACGAGCTGGAGCCGCCGCAGAGGAACATAAATTGTGAAGATTTCATTTTAATATGGACATTTATCAATTCACAAATAATACTTTTATAATTTCTTATGCCTGTCTTTACTTTAGTCTCTGAACATAAATTGTGAAGATTTCATGGGCATTTATCAGTTCCCAAATAACACTCTTATAATTTCTTATAAGAAATTACTTTAATTTATAAGAGTATTATTTCTTACTTTAATCTTTTCATCCTGTAATCCTGTCTTACTTTAATCTTTTAATCCTGTTATCTTCATAAACTAAGAATGCACGTCACCTCAGGACCACTGTGACAATTGTGTTAACTGTACAAATTGACTGTAAAACATGTGTGTTTTAACAATATGAATCAGTGCACCTTGAAAAAGAATGGAATAACAGCAATTTTCAGGGAACAAGGGAAGACAACCATAAGGTCTGACTGCCTGCGGGGTCAGGCAAAAAATACAGTCATATTTTTCTTCTTGCAGAGAGCCTATAAACGGATGAGCAAGTAGGGAAGATATCACTAAATTCTTTTCCTAGCAAGGAATATTAATAATTAATAACCTGGGGAAGGAATGGATTCCTGTGGGGGAGATCTATAAACAGCCGCTCTGGGAGTGTCTGTCTTATGTGGTTGGATAAGGACTGGAATATACCCTGGTCTCCTACAGTCCCCTCAGGTTTACTAGGATTGGGAAACTCCACCCTGGTAAATTTTTGGTCAGACCGGTTCTCTGTTCTCAAACTCTGTTTTCTTTTGTTTAAGATGTTTATCAAGACAATATGTGCATAGCTGAACATAGACCCTTAACAGTAGTTCTGATTTTGCCCTTGTCCTGTTTCCTCAAAAGCACATGATCTTTGCTCTGCCTTTTGCCCTTTGAAGCATGTAATTTTTGTGACCTATTCCTTATTTGTACTCCCCTCCCCTTTTGAAATCCTTAATAAAACCTGCTGGCTTTAAGGCTCAGGTGGGCATCACGGTCCTACTGATATGTGATGTCACCCCCGGAGGCCCAGCTGTAAAATTCCTCTCTTTGTACTCTTTCTCTTTATTTCTCAGCTGACCGACGCTTATGGAAAATAGAAAGAACCTACGTTGAAATATTGGGGGTGGGGTTCCCCCGATAGTAATGGATATGCTAATTATCAAAATTTGATCATTACATACTATACACATGGATCAAACATCACACTGTACCCCATAAATATGTGCAATTATTATGTGTCAATTAAGAACAACTCAAACCTTTAAAAAAAGAAGGTATATATGGCATTAGACTGGAAAAGGGATTATACACACACATACACACACACACATATATACACACATATACATACATTTATCTTTCATAGCTCAGAATTATATATTGAACTTGGTGTTATGGGATCATTCTGAAAGAAGCATACTACTGAGAACACTTCCTGAACTGTTATTTGAGAAAAAATAAACTTGTTTTGAACTTTTTAGATTTTTACTCAATTTGTTAGAGCAGCTGGCCTGCCCTAAGTAGTTGTACCTGAGCTTTTGAAAGGGGGTTGTAATTGATAGACACCGTCCCCATAGCTTACTCTAAGCATCTGCTTCACCTTCTACACATAATGTGGGGGCTGTAGACAAAGAGATTTACAGAGTGCACCAACAATAGCATGTGTGGTGCAATCAAATTGATGGTCAGATGTTTCAGAAGCAGCTGGGAGGCCAAAATGCTGCAGAGACTGTAGAGGACAAAGGCAAACTGCAGCTCTCCCACCCACCGTCCTTGAATCTACAGAAAGAACTTAGGCGGGCAGCAGTGCCCCAGCAAACAGCCTTGATTTGACTTACCCTCTTATTGAGTCCCCAGTTGTAAATGGTCTTTCTCCATTAGAAACATCTGGGGTTTCTCCCCTTGCAACTTTTGCCCAAACTTAGTATCAAGCTTTATTTCTTCTTTCTGAATAACTCTAAACTATTCTAACTGGAGTGAGCAAAAATGAATTAAAAATAGCTTTATAAAACCTTCTTTATCTTTATCCATTGAGTCACAAAAGCAGGACATACACACAAGGCAGATTTATAATGAGAGAGAAAATCTATGTGTAAGTACTGAAGGGATTAGCTCTGGCTTACTGCCTTGTTGACATTACTGACATTATCTGGAAGCATCCGAATAAAATATATCATTCCATTATCAAGACATTACCAAAATAGGGAGGCAGGGAGGGAGAAAGTGCCCTGCTGCATTCTCTTAAAATTAGCAATGACCTTGCTAATTAAAACTTAATTGTGAGAGAGTAACATGTTGATGCCCCCCTTTGAAAAACTGGCATGGATCCCCACTCATTTAAAAGTTGTCACTTACAAACCCAATGAAATTGGCTTATTAAAATGAACATTAATGGAAGGTTCTGTTGCTCAGAGATGACAGAACAGAGGATTGAGGGGAGGAAGGAATGAGTGTGTATGTCTTGTATTGCCTTTTATTATCTGAGAAGACACCTCTTACAGCAAGAACACCGTCAGGAGGAAGAAAACAAAATGAGTGTGGCAGGAGCCACATTCTCCCTGTTTATTAATATGCATTATATATAGCTCTAAGCCACTGGGTGCCACAGATAGGTGGGTTATTCTATTCAAGTGTATTAATTTTAAACAAGTGTATGAAGAGAGGTTCAAGGACAACACAGTTTGGTATACCTTATTTTATTTTTTATGTGTCTGTTTGGGAAGCCCTTTTTGTCTGGCATGAGGCAAGAGAGTAGATTATTCTTTAAAGAGCTAAAAAATTCAGTGAATGCATTAACCTATCTTCTCAGTGAGTCATCCAAATAGCACTTCAACAAGTACACACACAAATACACACACACACACACACACACACACAC
>NW_012105509.1:1523013-1525066 GCF_000951045.1 Mandrillus leucophaeus | reverse complement strand
CAGGCGTGAGCCACTGCGTCCGGCCAGTTTACTGAATTCTTTAGGGATGTCCTTCTCCAGCAAGCCCTTTATTAAGTAAATTCTATTCATAGCCTGACCTGTCCAAAGAGAGATTTAATAGAGAGAGTGAGAGAAGGTGAGAGAAGAGAAAAAGGGAGAAAAGTTAACTAAATAAAATGTGGAAGGAAGCTGAAGTGCTCAGGAGGATTTTTATCAAGCCTTGACCCAAATAAAGCCTCTACAATGGCAACTCCTGCAATGAGATGTTACAAGAGCACGGTTTGCAAGAATTCTTAACCTGGAAACAATCCTAGAGAAAATTGCTACATTCAAACACCTTTTTAAAAAAAAGAGAGAAATGAAGGCATGAAAAGTTTAAATGCCTTCAGCACAAGGCATGTAACTATTAAATAGTATACCCAAAACCTAAACCCTAGACACCTTACTCTTAGGATAGAGTTTTGTCCCCTAAATCTTTGTATCCTCTAGATTATTAACCCAAGAAGCCATTTATTTATCCAGTCACAAAAATTATCTTTAATTTAAGACATTTATTTGCCTATCTTCTCCACACTGGATGGACTTTGCCTGGAACAGTACTGTCTATCACGTTTCATTAGAATTGGGTCTCCACGTTCTCCAAATCTTGTGAAGCACTTTGGTTACATGTCCCCCAAGGCCAGCCCTACCCTTGTCAATAGGGTAAGCACCTAGATGATGATATAAATATAAACATGTCATGAATTGAAAGAGAACAAAAGTTATACAAACTCAAAATTATCTTCCTAAAAATTTTTACTATCTTTTTAATAATTTTTTAGGAAAATTACTTTTAGGCAGACATTGCGTTAAGTATTTTAATCTACCTCTTATCATTTAGTCTTCAAAATATTAGATATTCCATATATACTTTTGAATGAAGGAATATAATTTAGGTGCCTCACCAACACTTTCATCAAGCTAGGGCATAAGTGTCTTAGGAGAGAGTGTATCCAAAGGCACTAGCTAATGCATGACAAGTCCAGATTTCAATTCAAGTGTCTTTGAGAACAAGCCCATTTACTTTCCTCTCTACATGACATCATTGTAGCCGTTTCAGTGGGTCAAAGGCATCATCTTCAGAAAGTGTCCATTACTTAATGGGTCCTCAGAGTAAAAATGTATCAATCATTTTACACAGTGAATACCTCAGTGAACATGAATTGATTGAAGTGCCTAGTAGAAAAGAAGCATTTGAGGGAAAGAGGGCTCAAAACAGGTGAGATTTGATTGAAGCAAGGGAGTCAGCACAGATATGAAGTCTCAGGCAGGCCTGGTCACTAGAGCAGGCAGTTGCAGCAGTGCAGGGGAGGCCCTGGCAAAGCAAGGCCCTGCATTGAGGAGCGATGATGGGGCAGAGACACTCCACAATCCTCCATGGACCAGCCCTGACTCCAACCATCATTGTAAATGTGAAGTGCTCCTTGGATCCGACTTTGAGGGTTTCAGTTTTAGGATTTCACTGTTATTTTCACTCTGAAAGGTCATTAGAGAGTACGTTAGATGGAGATAACTCTGTCTCCAGCTCAGTGTGCTGCTTCTATAAGTGTGCCCTCCTGAAAATAAACTACATCTGGCAACCACTCGTGTGAATTACCTAAATAAAAGACTCACACTGTTAATGGAGCACTTTTGTACTAGAAAAAGAAACCATTAGACTTGATGTTAAAAGAAACTGCTACTGTCATTCACTTGATTGATTGCATCTTTTATTAGGTCTTCACTGAATTATTTTTGGTTTTTCTCTTTTTAATCTGCTCCCCTTTGTTGGGATATTAAGAATGTATATTTTGAAAGTAGTGGTAAAAAACGTTGAGAAGTATAAAAATCAAGATCATAAAAGCCTTTTCATGGGTGGCATTATGAACGTAGCTGTCATGTAGAGTCTGGAACGTAGGTGTACGTTTCAGGGAGTACGGATTATGTTGTAAAGAGAAGTGGAAGTATAAATTGGGGCTTTAGGTTTGGTGAAAGAAAGGGAATGCAGGCAAAGGAAAAGTAGGTGTGGGTCATA
>NW_012105509.1:1520538-1522963 GCF_000951045.1 Mandrillus leucophaeus | reverse complement strand
AGCTCAGAATTATATATTGAACTTGGTGTTATGGGATCATTCTGAAAGAAGCATACTACTGAGAACACTTCCTGAACTGTTATTTGAGAAAAAATAAACTTGTTTTGAACTTTTTAGATTTTTACTCAATTTGTTAGAGCAGCTGGCCTGCCCTAAGTAGTTGTACCTGAGCTTTTGAAAGGGGGTTGTAATTGATAGACACCGTCCCCATAGCTTACTCTAAGCATCTGCTTCACCTTCTACACATAATGTGGGGGCTGTAGACAAAGAGATTTACAGAGTGCACCAACAATAGCATGTGTGGTGCAATCAAATTGATGGTCAGATGTTTCAGAAGCAGCTGGGAGGCCAAAATGCTGCAGAGACTGTAGAGGACAAAGGCAAACTGCAGCTCTCCCACCCACCGTCCTTGAATCTACAGAAAGAACTTAGGCGGGCAGCAGTGCCCCAGCAAACAGCCTTGATTTGACTTACCCTCTTATTGAGTCCCCAGTTGTAAATGGTCTTTCTCCATTAGAAACATCTGGGGTTTCTCCCCTTGCAACTTTTGCCCAAACTTAGTATCAAGCTTTATTTCTTCTTTCTGAATAACTCTAAACTATTCTAACTGGAGTGAGCAAAAATGAATTAAAAATAGCTTTATAAAACCTTCTTTATCTTTATCCATTGAGTCACAAAAGCAGGACATACACACAAGGCAGATTTATAATGAGAGAGAAAATCTATGTGTAAGTACTGAAGGGATTAGCTCTGGCTTACTGCCTTGTTGACATTACTGACATTATCTGGAAGCATCCGAATAAAATATATCATTCCATTATCAAGACATTACCAAAATAGGGAGGCAGGGAGGGAGAAAGTGCCCTGCTGCATTCTCTTAAAATTAGCAATGACCTTGCTAATTAAAACTTAATTGTGAGAGAGTAACATGTTGATGCCCCCCTTTGAAAAACTGGCATGGATCCCCACTCATTTAAAAGTTGTCACTTACAAACCCAATGAAATTGGCTTATTAAAATGAACATTAATGGAAGGTTCTGTTGCTCAGAGATGACAGAACAGAGGATTGAGGGGAGGAAGGAATGAGTGTGTATGTCTTGTATTGCCTTTTATTATCTGAGAAGACACCTCTTACAGCAAGAACACCGTCAGGAGGAAGAAAACAAAATGAGTGTGGCAGGAGCCACATTCTCCCTGTTTATTAATATGCATTATATATAGCTCTAAGCCACTGGGTGCCACAGATAGGTGGGTTATTCTATTCAAGTGTATTAATTTTAAACAAGTGTATGAAGAGAGGTTCAAGGACAACACAGTTTGGTATACCTTATTTTATTTTTTATGTGTCTGTTTGGGAAGCCCTTTTTGTCTGGCATGAGGCAAGAGAGTAGATTATTCTTTAAAGAGCTAAAAAATTCAGTGAATGCATTAACCTATCTTCTCAGTGAGTCATCCAAATAGCACTTCAACAAGTACACACACAAATACACACACACACACACACACACACACACACTTTTCCATTCTAAAATGCTTTTCACCTTACATTTTTCCATGCTATCCACAACTACCTAACTTCAGAAAACCTATGAATGCTCAAGTGTTCCTTATTATGAATGCTAAAGTGAAATGGTTCCCATTACTCTTATCCAAGCAGCCAATAAAACAACCTTCTCCCATTAAAAAGGGGGTATGCAGAATAATAGAAAACAATGTTCTTTCTAATCTAACTCAGCTTAGCTTCCTTTTGATTTTCCCAGAATCTGTCATATTCAAGGGACCACCATGTGAGGTTGTACCTCATTTCTGCCCAAACCCATATTTCAGATCTGAAAATCTATAGAAAATAGTAGTGAGAAATAGCCTTGGATTTGGAGCCAAATGGCTTGAATCCATATGTTGACTATGCCACTTTCTAATGGTGTAATTTGGGGTAGTAAAATTGTTCTTTCTGGTCCTTAGTTTCCTATCTTTGTCAGGTTATTAAAAGTATCTTCTTGTTAAGGTTTTACTAAAGCACTTAACTCAGTACCTATGAGGTGAAAACTCAGTAAACATTAGCCTTTACTCTTATATGCTCTATTGAACAAGCCACATAGCTTTGATCTGCTTTTCTTCCTTCTGCTTACCTTCAGGACGATGACATTTTGTCCTCACCCAAGAATTGCTAATTGTTTTAGAAGCCCTTCTTTACCCGTTCTCAATAAATATCCCACTTATTTATCTGAATTATTCTTCTCTTTGTCATTATATTAATAAAATAGTTTACTGAAATCTTTCTTTTTTTTTTTTTTCGAGATGGAGTCTCGCTCTGTCGCCCAGGCTGGAGTGCAGTGGCACGATCTCCACTCACTGCAAGCTCCGCCTCCTGGGTTCACGCCATTCTCCTGCCTCAGCCTCCCGAGTAGCTGGGACTACAGACGCC
>NW_012105509.1:1516976-1520488 GCF_000951045.1 Mandrillus leucophaeus | reverse complement strand
TAGAATTGGGTCTCCACGTTCTCCAAATCTTGTGAAGCACTTTGGTTACATGTCCCCCAAGGCCAGCCCTACCCTTGTCAATAGGGTAAGCACCTAGATGATGATATAAATATAAACATGTCATGAATTGAAAGAGAACAAAAGTTATACAAACTCAAAATTATCTTCCTAAAAATTTTTACTATCTTTTTAATAATTTTTTAGGAAAATTACTTTTAGGCAGACATTGCGTTAAGTATTTTAATCTACCTCTTATCATTTAGTCTTCAAAATATTAGATATTCCATATATACTTTTGAATGAAGGAATATAATTTAGGTGCCTCACCAACACTTTCATCAAGCTAGGGCATAAGTGTCTTAGGAGAGAGTGTATCCAAAGGCACTAGCTAATGCATGACAAGTCCAGATTTCAATCCAAGCGTCTTTGAGAACAAGCCCATTTACTTTCCTCTCTACATGACATCATTGTAGCCGTTTCAGTGGGTCAAAGGCATCATCTTCAGAAAGTGTCCATTACTTAATGGGTCCTCAGAGTAAAAATGTATCAATCATTTTACACAGTGAATACCTCAGTGAACATGAATTGATTGAAGTGCCTAGTAGAAAAGAAGCATTTGAGGGAAAGAGGGCTCAAAACAGGTGAGATTTGATTGAAGCAAGGGAGTCAGCACAGATATGAAGTCTCAGGCAGGCCTGGTCACTAGAGCAGGCAGTTGCAGCAGTGCAGGGGAGGCCCTGGCAAAGCAAGGCCCTGCACTGAGGAGTGATGATGGGGCAGAGACACTCCACAATCCTCCATGGACCAGCCCTGACTCCAACCATCATTGTAAATGCGAAGTGCTCCTTGGATCCGACTTTGAGGGTTTCAGTTTTAGGATTTCACTGTTATTTTCACTCTGAAAGGTCATTAGAGAGTACGTTAGATGGAGATAACTCTGTCTCCAGCTCAGTGTGCTGCTTCTATAAGTGCGCCCTCCTGAAAATAAACTACATCTGGCAACCACTCGTGTGAATTACCTAAATAAAAGACTCACACTGTTAATGGAGCACTTTTGTACTAGAAAAAGAAACCATTAGACTTGATGTTAAAAGAAACTGCTACTGTCATTCACTTGATTGATTGCATCTTTTATTAGGTCTTCACTGAATTATTTTCGGTTTTTCTCTTTTTAATCTGCTCCCCTTTGTTGGGATACTAAGAATGTATATTTTGAAAGTAGTGGTAAAAAACGTTGAGAAGTATAAAAATCAAGATCATAAAAGCCTTTTCATGGGTGGCATTATGAACGTAGCTGTCATGTAGAGTCTGGAACGTAGGTGTACGTTTCAGGGAGTACGGATTATGTTGTAAAGAGAAGTGGAAGTATAAATTGGGGCTTTAGGTTTGGTGAAAGAAAGGGAATGCAGGCAAAGGAAAAGTAGGTGTGGGTCATAAATTACAACCATTAACAAAGAGGCCTCCTTCAGTCACGGCCTTCCAACTAATGATTTCTGAAGTGGTATTTTCAAGTACCAGATGTAAACTCTGCTCAGCGGGGCATACTCTGTTTGAACTCCCTCCCTGTTTTATCATCTGGCAGAGCCTACGTTCCACCTGGCTAACACATCAGAAAATGTCCTAGGTTTAAATATATATACCTGCATCACCAGGGACCCTGCTGCAGTGGGTATAACTGAAGCATCTGTGTACCTAGAGAACAAGGAATTTGGTGCATGATGAAACAGATCCAAGTGATGCACACAGTAAGGGATGTGTGAGAGAAAGAGTTGTTATGGAACTCTGACTGGCCAAATGTGTGCATGGTGATGGGAGCCCTCAGGACTCTGGGAGACAGCTAATAATCATTGTGACAGACTGTCAAGCTTCCATTTTTTTCCCTTTCCTGTTTTGCATGCTGACCCTGAACTGGGTAGCATGTTCATTTTCTATGCCTCAGCACATTGCATCAGGGCTGGGCCAGCCTTGGCTGAAATCTGTGCTAACTAATGAGCAGCCGCCTTTGACAGTTGCTCAGAATCACATGCTTGTATTTATAAATGCTGTGCACAGAGACACGCTGGTAGGCAAGGCTGTCGATGGTACCACGCTGCTGAGGTGCAGAGGATTTCAGGTGAGTGGGGAGAATCTCATTAGCAAGGTCTCTCCTATTCTTTCTGTGTAGCTGCCAGAGGCCAATGAGTCCAGCAAGGATGTACACAGGCACAGTAGTGGTTGTGGTCTGCCTGTACTTGAAGTGCTGGCCTAAGCACCCCACTTGCCATTCCCAATTCACTAACCAAAACAATTTTTGAATTCAGAGTATTCATCTTTGTCTTAGGCTGAATTCTCTAAAAGCAGACCCTGAGGAAAAGATGATTGCAAAAGTGGTTTATTAGAAAGTGTTTCCAGAAAAAAAAATAAAAATAAAAATAAAAATAAAACAGTAGACAGAGTAGAAAAGTGGGACTGTTACAGGATCCTTGGGGTGTCCCATTTCTGGCTGGAAACCTCCATGGCTGGTGGTGTCTTTGCTCAAGTTTTGCTTGGGGCCACCGGGCTGGTTCCGCCCACTCAGCCTGGCAAGCTGTGCTCAGCTCACCCTCCTGGCCTGTATCTTACACCTGCCAAGGGTGAGTCAGGAATGGAGTGATGAGGGGTGTGTGAGCAAGCATGGGGCCTGGCCACTGCACAGTCAGACATGCCGGCTGCTGCAGTGGGGTTGGGTAGCTGCAGGTGCTGTCATGGGTGCCATCTCTCTGAGAGGCTGCAGCAGGACCAGGCTCACCGCAAGCAGCTTCTGTGGCTGGCACCAGGGAATGTGGTAGCACCCAGAAGCCTGGAGATGCCAGGAACCACAGGCACCCAAACAGGGAGTCACAGCCCTGGCTTGAGGAGCTCCCAGGTCTGGGGTCCCCAAAGGGCTGCAGCTCTTCTCTCCTTCTCTTTGTCCACAATGTGGCAAGCAAGGGGCATGTTTCCAGCCTGTTTGTGTTACAGCTCTTTTGCCTCGCCATTCAACGGGTCCTGAGTTCTTGTCCTATGACCAGGAAGAATGAGGTATGCAGACAAGTGGAGGGTGAGCAAGATGAAGAGGAGCTTTATTGAGCAATAGAACAGCTCAGAGGAAACTCGCAGTAGTAGCTTCTTTCCACAACCAGGGTGTCCCGATAAGTGTCCAGCTCCTAGAAGAGAGGAGACCCTGGAGTGGGTAGCTCCTCTCTGCAGGCAGGTCCTCTCATTGTCTCCCCAGCTCTCAGCAGAGAGGAGACCCTGGAGTGGGTTGCTCCTCTCTGCAGCTGCTTGTCCTGACATCTGCTCAGCTCTGGCCAAGTCCAGGGCTTTTACGGGACTCAGTGGGGAGAAAGTATGTACCAATTGGTCCATGGGCAGCCATGAGTGGGCCTGGTAAAGGCACCACAAGTTCCCGCTCCTGTCCATGGGACTGGTAGCCTGGCTCCCAGCCTTTAGGCCCACCCTGGCCTGAAGGTGGAGCCTCACTGGGCCTTGCCCCCTTCTGCCCAGGAACATGT
>NW_012105509.1:1510350-1512371 GCF_000951045.1 Mandrillus leucophaeus | reverse complement strand
GTGAAGATGTGATATCAAGCGAAGTGCCATGGAGAGTAACTAGCTCAATTCCCTGAAGGAAATCTGGTGACTGTGTAAGTCACACCTCAGAGTTTGTATAGCAGGGACCAGAGAACTGTGTATTACACCACAGCATCCATCAAGCATTGCGTAAGGTCTAGGAAGTGCAGTAGCTGTAGCGAACCTAATTTTCTAGGTATTCTTACTCTCCCCATACACAGGAAAGCCTCCTCCTGCTACCTGAGGGCAGCTTTCCAACTAAGAGGAGCAGGTGTAGGGAAAGAAACAATGAGATCCAGTGTGCAGGAAGATGACGAAGTGATCCAAGGATGGTGTGGGCAGAGTGTCGATACTGTTTGCTGCAACCATCCATCATCATAAATATGCACACTCCAAAACTCTGCTGTTTAAATAATCCCACTGCATAGTTCAAGAGACACAATACAGTCTTTGAAAGTGACGAAGCTTGGTCAAAGCCCAACTTTAATTTGTGACCTTAGATGGATTGTCTACTCTCTTGAGTCTTAGTTTCTTGGGGTAGGAAATATGAATTATTAATGGACAGCTTTCTTGCCAGGTCTCCATGATGATTCAATCAATGATCGAATGGAAATCATCTTGCACAATGCTTGGTAATTAGCTAAAGTTAATTCTCTACCTCTTTTCTCCTATGACCTTGGGCCTCAGGACTAAACACACTCTATAGTGCATAAGAAGAAGAGATTAGCATTGAGGTTTAACCTGGGTCTCAGCATCCTGCATATTTTTCTGTTTTCCTTCAGTTTATGACATGCCAGTTTCCTCTCATCTTTAGAAAAGCCCTCTTTCTTCTCCAAAAAGTCCTCTAGATACTAAGACTTTCTTCCTTTTTATAGCTAAATGTACTAAAGCAGGAGTCTGCACTCCATGCTTCTATCATCTCATCTTCTATTTACCTTTAAAACCACTAGGGTCTGCCTTTTGTTTCCACACTCCAGTGTGTTTATTCTTGAAAAGTATTATACAGTTAGCCAAACGTACTGTTTCTTGGGCTCAGAATAGCACTTGACAATGTTAGCCATTCACTTCTGAAATACATTCTTTTCCCATTTCTAAGCTGCCTCTTTCTCATGGTCTACCCTCAACCCTCTCGCTGTTCCACTTACTCTGCTTCTCTCTGAAATCATAGATATCCCTCATCTGCAGTCTTCCTTTTAGCTCCCACCTTAAACTCTCAATTTAATATCAACAGTAGTAGCCAATATTGATTGGTATTTACAGTTTGTCACTTGACTAAGGACTTCACATGCTTCATAAGATAGCTATTATGAATATACCTATAATATAAATAAGGAAACCAAGGCTTGAAGACATGAGGGAACTTGTCCAGAGTTACATAGTATATCCAGAAATCTGATTTACACTCACTCTTGTATTTGACCTCTCCTTCTAATTACCACATCCATATGCATGTTTTCAGCTACCAAAAAAAAATGTGCTGATGGCCAAAAAGTTAAATTTTTGTTTAATATTTTTGTGGAGCCACAGACCTGTGATCCCTACAGCCTCGTAGATGGATTCATTTGCACGCACCACAGGATTTTTTCTCTGTGTTCCCCAATCCCAACCTCACACGCATCAGAAAACCTGCCCTTTCTCTTCCTGACACAGTAAATGGCACCAGTTTAGTTGCTGGATGCCACTCTAATCTGCCTCATCTCCACATTCAACCAGTTACCAGATCCTATCAAGTCTAGCACTACAACAGCTCTGGACCTCAGTCAATCCTCAATGATTATAGCCTTGTTTCAAGCCACCAACATTTCTGCTTGGATTACTACAGTTGACTCCTATCCCATCCATCTGCCTTATGTCTCACAACCTCCCCCCAATGCACCCTATTGCACACTAACTTTTCCAATCTGTCAATCTGATCACAATATGCCTCAATAGCTTTCCGTCAACTTCATGATAAAGTACGAAATCCAAGTTTGTCTGAGAAGACTGTCAGTGATCTAGGACTCCACCGTTCTGTTAGCCTT